>NC_045996.1:8798141-8909636 GCF_010909765.2 Amblyraja radiata | reverse complement strand
CTCTCCAGAGATGCTGCCTGTCCCGCTGAGTTACTCCAGCACTCTGTGAAACATCACCTATCCATGTTCTCCAGAGATGCTGCCTGTCCCACTGAGTTACTCCAGCTTTTTGTGCCTATCTGAGTGAAGCCAGATACAGGGTATGGATTTAGCCCAAAGTTCCTTCCTACAGACACACTGCAGTGTGCTATTCTACCCAGCGGGGCCTGATCCACATGGAGAGAGAGATGGAGAGAGAGAGAGAGATGGAGAGAGAGAGAGAGATGGAGGGAGAGAGAGATGGAGAGAGGGAGGGAGATAGAGAGAGAGAGAGATGGAGAGAGAGAGAGAGGGAGAGAGAGAGAGATGGAGGAGAGAGGAGGAGAGAGAGAGTTCTCCCTGCACCAGCATGCCAGTCCCTTGCCTCCTCTCTCCAGAGGTGACAGCTGACTCTAAACTCCTGTCTCCTCAGGTTCCTGTGGTAGAGGACGATGCCCACAGCCCCTCCACGATCCAGCCAGATCCCAGGCCCCCTGCATCCAGCCGACAGACAAAGCAATCAGCCCGTGTACCGAGGTAAGAGGCTTCCGCAACACCGTGTGATTTGAACCAAAAATAATTTTAATCAATTATTTCCAGAAATGCTATGTACAATACAAAATGATACGAACAAACCCACCACCATGATAAAAAAGTAAAAACAAATATTCTTAAATTCTGAATATTAAATAACTATTTCCCCATTCTTACTGAGGATACATTCCACTCCCCCCCCCCCCCCCCCCCCCCCCCGTCGCGGTGCCCAGCGGTCCCGGAAATCCCCCAGGGTGCCCGTGGACAGCGCGTAGTCCTTCGCTAGCACCATCCGGGCACGGACGTAACCCCGGAAAAGGGGCAGGGAGCCTCGGGCAGAGCCCTCTGCCACCTGGCGCCGTGACTCGCAGATGGCCAGCTTGGCCAGGCCCAGGAGCAACTCAACCAGGATATCTTCGGCCCTACCCTCTCCCCTACGCACAGGGTTGTCCAAAGATGAGGGGGGTGGGTGTGAAGTGCAGCCAGAGGGCAAGGAGCAGCCCCTTTGGGTATTGGAACAGGGGCAGGCGTGAGAGTAGAGAGTGGTGCAGAGAGTAGAGCTGCTGCCTCACAGGGCCAGAGGCATTGCCCAGCCAGAAACTCTCAATTGCTTTTTACCAAAAATACTTTGCTTGCCTCTCGGTACATATTCGTAAGCCTGCGGCACGGTGGCGCAGCGGTAGAGTTGCTGCCTTACTGTGCTTGCAGCACTAGAGACCCAGGTTCCATCCTGGTTACAGGTGCTTGCCTGTACGGAGATTGTGCGTTCTCCCCGTGAACTGCGTGGGTTGTCTCCGAGGTCTTCGGTCTCCTCCCACACTCCAAAGACGTGCGGGTTTGTAGGTTAATTTGCTTGGTATATATGTAGACGTTGTCCCTAGTTTGTGTATTCATTCATTCATTCATTCATAGAAACATAGAAAATAGGTGCAGGAGTAGGCCATTCGGCCCTTCGAGCCTGCACCGCCATTCAATATGATCATGGCTGATCATCCAACTCAGTATCCTGTACCTGCCTTCTCTCCATAACCCCTGATCCCTTTAGCCATAAAGGCCACATCTAACTCCCTCTTAAATATAGCCAATTAACTGGCCTCAACTACCTTCTGTGGCAGAGAATTCCAGAGATTCACCACTTTCTGTGTGAAAAATGTTTTTCTCATCTTGGTCCTAAAAGATTTACCCCTTATCCTTAAACTGTCATTCATCATCGTTCAAAACATTAGCAAGGTGATGGTTTCCGATGGGAACAGTGACGGACGCATCTCACATCTCTGTCCTCCAGTTCCTGCGGACTTCCGCCGCTGGAAGTACAGGATTTTGGTGTGTGTGTGTGTGGTTTATCAACATTCCTTACAATGCTATGTACGACTGATCGCAACTTCTACTGAAGTGTGGATGGCCGTTGGCTCATCCGCCCTTTGACAGATCTTGTTTTTGGTCCTGCTGTGGGTCCACAGCCCCCTCCTCAACTGGCAAACCAGATGGGGGAGACGGTTTAGTTGCCGACTATCTGACCACGGGGAGCGGGTAGCACGGGATTACATGGTACCCATGGTGGAGGGAACTCACCCCGACCTGACCTTAATGTGTGGGGATCGTTGGTCGGCATGGACTCGGTGGGCCGAATGGTCTGTTTCCATGCTGTATCTAAATTAAACTAAACTAATCTAATACTAAACCAGACAATGAAGCCACTGAAACTCGAAGAAATTTAGTAGTTGTTCAAAACTTTCACTGCACCAGCACTTTAATATTTGCTGTTATTGGTGAGTCCAGTGGTGTTTTGCAATGTGCAGAGTGGCTGCTGTCAGTTTGGGAGAAAAGAAGAATGACTTAGATTAGATTTGTTTATTGTCATTCGGACCTTTCGGTCTGAACAAAATTTTGTTTCCCTGCAGTCATACATATAATTAAAAAAATGACAAAAACACACATTCAACACAAATTTAACATCCACCACAGTGAGTTCACCAAACACCTCCTCACCACAGTGAGTTCACCAAACACCTCCTCACCACAGTGAGTTCACCAAACACCTCCTCACCACAGTGAGTTCACCAAACACCTCCTCACTGTGGTGGAAGGCAAAATCTTAAAGTCTCTGTCTCTTCCCTCTTTGTTCTCCCTCTGCGCCGAGGAGACGGTTCAAACTCCGCCGCTGCTGCCACCGCCACAGTTCCGGGGTCTCCGCTGCCGCTGCCGGCGCCGCCACAGCTCTGAGGCCTAGTCGGGTCTCCGCAAAGTCTGTAGAGCAGCTGCCTCACAGCCCCAGAGACCCAGGTTCGATCCTGACCTCGGCCGCTGTCTGTGAGGAGTTTGCACTGATCAAAGTCGGAAGAACTACCTCTTCTTCTTTTCTCTCTATTTTCTTTCTTTTCTCCTTTCCTTTTTCTCACTTTTCGGTATCACACACCTCTCTATTTCTTTTCTATTCTCTTTCTGTCTCCTTTTTACTGTTAAAGATAAATAAATGAATAAATAAGAAGCTGTACATGAAATGTAACATGTCAATATATACTAGGTATCTACGGTACCATACTATTGTACTAATAAAATAAAATAAATAAAAAGAATAAACAAAAGTCTGAAGAAGGGTCTCGACCCGAAACGTCACCCATTCCTTCTCTCCAGAGATGCTGCCTGTCCCGCTGAGTTAAGCCAGCGTTTTGTGTTATAGATTCACAAGGAGCTGCTTCATGAAGAGTTAAAACAATTTCTGCGGATTAAGAAAAGTCGCCACGCCGAATTATTTCCTGAGGCTGACATGGAGACCGTGGGTCAAGGCCGGGTTGCCAAGGTAACGGGAACTCTGACCCGCGATGCTGTTTCTTGAGGCCCTGGTGCTAGGTGGCGCTGTGATGTCTCTGGGATGTTGTACCATTCCCATAACCAGTAGTAGGATGCACCAGTCTCCATCTTAGTACTTCCACCCTGCTGTTATCAGGCAACTGAACCACCATCTACCTCATTGGAGACCCTCGGACTAATTTTAAAGGGACTTTGCTGGACTTTATTTAGCACTGAATGTTAAGCCCCTGTCCCACTTAGGAAACCTGAACGGAAACCTCTGGAGACTTTGCGCCCCACCCAAGGTTTCCAAAGGTTTTTGTCAGTCTCGCTACCAGCTTCCACTACCTGCAACCTCCGGCAACCACCTGTCTCCAGAGACCCAGGTTCGATCCTGACCACGGGTACATAGTTTGTATGTTCTACCTGTGACTGCGTGGGTTTTCTCCGAGGGCTCCGGTTTCTTTCCAAGGACATCCAGGTTTGTAAGTTAATTGACGTTGGTGACATTGTAAATTGTCCCTAGTGTGTAGGATAGTGCAAGTGTAGAGGGCGATCGTTGGCTGGCACGAACTCGATGGGCCGAAGGGTCTGTTTCCACACTGTATCTCTAACATCTAAAGTCTAAACCCCTCATTGCCCCAAGCAAACTGCATGAGTGCCTTCTGCCAACAGCTCCCTTGCTGTGAGCTGCAGGGATATGGGAACCAAAGCACAGCATCGCATGTTAGCAGTGGTGGGGATGATTGGGAAGAGAGCACATCCTAACCCCTCTGTTTCCACCAGGAGCTGAAGATGACGGAGATGGTGGATTTGATTGTGGAGACGGAGCCTGAGTTCGGAGCGTCGGGATTCAGCGTGACTGGTGGAGGGAAGGACGGGATCTTCATCAAGGAGGTGCTGAAGGATTCACGGGCCATAAAGGCACTGAACCTGAAGGAGGGTAAGCTGTGTCTTACATAGAAAATAGGTGCAGGAGTAGGCCATTCGGCCCTTCGAGCCTGCACCGCCATTCAATATGATCATGGCTGATCATCCAACTCAGTATCCTGTACCTGCCTTCTCTCCATACCTCCTGATCCCTTTAGCCACAAGGGCCACATCTAACTCCCTCTTAAATATAGCCAATGAACTGGCCTCAACTACCTTCTGTGGCAGAGGTCTTGTGGGTACAGCATTGCAGACTTATAACATGGGGCACATGACATGAGGAATACATGTACATTAGGTGCAGTGGTAGAGTTGCTGCCTTACAGCGCCCTAGGCCCAGGTTTGATCCTGACTACGGGTGCTGTCTGTACGGACCTTTATACGATCCCCCTGTGACCGCGTGGATTTTCTCTGGGTTCCAAAGACGTGCAGGTTTGTAGGTTAATTGGCTTCTGTAAATTGCCTCTTGGATGTAGGACATGAAACTGGGATAATATAGAACTGGTGTACGGGTGACGTAGGCTCGGTGGGCCGAGAGGCCTGATCCTCCAGTTACCTCCCACACTCCAAAGATGTGTAGGTTTGTATGTTTATTAGCTTTGGTAAAATTGTAAATTGTCCCTCGTGTGTAGGATAGCACGCAGCAAATTCAGATTCAGATTCAGATTCAATCTTTATTGTCATTGTGCAGTGTACAGTACAGAGACAACGAAATGCAGTTAGCATCTCCCCAGAAGAGCGAACATAGAATATGAGCAATAAATATATATACATACATACAGTCGTAGTAGTGCAATCTTTCTGGTGGAAGGAGTGGCCGAGGGGAGGGGGGAGGTACAGTGTTGAGTAATGTAACAGCCGCAGGGAAGAAGCTGTTCCTGGACCTGCTGGTCCGGCAACGGAGAGACATGTAGCACCTCCCGGATGGTAGGAGGGTAAACAGTCTGTGGCTGGGGTGAGAGCAGTCCTTGACGATGCTGAGCGCCCTCCGCAGACATCGCTTGCTTTGGACAGACTCAATGGAGGGGAGTGAGGAACCGGTGATGCGTTGGGCAATTTTCACCACCCTCTGCAGTGCTTTCCGGTCGGAGACGGAGAAAATCGTTTCAATGTACACGTGACATTTAAACTAAACTAAACGTATGGCCTTCATAACAAGAGGAGTTGTGTATAGGAGCAAAGAGGTCCTTCTGCAATTGTACAGGGCCCTGGTGAGACCTGTGTGCAGTTTTGGTACCCTAATTTGAGGAAGGACATTCTCGCTATTGAGGGAGTGAAGGGTATTTTTACAAAATTAATTCCCGGGATGGCGGAACTGTCATATGTTGATAGGATGAGGTGGCTAAAAACCTTTTAGTTTTATACGGTAAACTAAAAGTATACAATTATACAGTTTAGTTTAACTGGAGTTTAGAAGGATGAGAGGGGATTTTATTGAAACATGTAAGATTATTAAGGTTTTGGACACGCTAGAGGCAGTTCCCGATGTTGGGAGAGTCCAGAACCAGGGGCCACAGTTTAAGAATAAGGGGCCGGCCATTTAGAACGGAGATGAGTTTTGCCCACTCTATGCCTTATCCTCTGAGTGTTTTACTTTCCATTTTCATTCCCTTCCATGTGTTTCCCCTGTTGGATGGGATCAATTTCTTCTCTCGTCCCATGATGGGATCCTGCCGGTGTTGAAGCCCCCCCCCACCCCCCTCCTCTCTGCTTTCTGCTCCCCTCTCACGACTCCTCCTACTGACTATTGCCAACAAGTAGTAAACACTGCCCAGTCCATCATCGGCTCTGACCTTCCTTCCATCGAGGGGATCTATCGCAGTCGCTGCCTCAAAAAGGCTGGCAGCATCATCAAGGACCCACACCATCCTGGCCAAACACTCATCTCCCTGCTACCTTCAGGTAGAAGGTACAGAAGCCTGAAGACTGCAACGACCAGGTTCAGGAATAGCTACTTCCCCACAGCCATCAGGGGAATTATTAAACTTGGCTCGGACAAAACTCTGCCCATTATCTGTTATTTGCACTTTATCAGTTTATTTATTCATGTGTGTATATATTTATATAATGGTATATGGACACACTGATCTGTTTTGTAGTCAATGCCTACTATGTTCTGTTGTGCTGAAGCAAAGCAAGAATTTCATTGTCCTATCTGGGACACATGACAATAAACTCTCTTGAATCTTGCTCTGGTTGTGTTGGGCAGGTGATCAGATCCTCTGTGCCCAGGTCTTCTTCGACAATGCCAAGTACGAGGATGTGGTGAAGATCCTGCAGAGCGCCGAGTCGTACAAAGTCGCCTTCCGCCTCAAGCGCACGGTGCCCAGTGCTGACGTGGCCGTTTCATCTGAGACTGGCAACCTCGAACTGAAAGGACCAGAAGCCAAAAAGACAAAGCTGGTAAGATGTTACCACTGGTAGAGTTGCTGCCTTGCAGCACCGGAGACCCAGATTCAGTCCCGACTACGGGTGCTGTCGGTGCGGAGTTTGTACGTTCTCCCCGTGACCTGCGTGGGTTTTCTCCGAGTGCGCCGGTTTCCTCCCGCGCTCCAAAGACGTGCGGGTTTGTAGGTTAATTGGCTTTGGTAAAATTGTAAATTGTCCCTAGTGTGTGTAGGAGAGTGGGGATCGCTGGTCGGAGTGGACTCAGTGGGCCGAAGGGCCTGTATCTCTTCGGTTTTATGTTCCAGACAAAATGGTGGCACAGCGGTAGAGTTGCTGCCTTATAGCGCCAGAGACACAGGTTCGATCTTGACTAACTGTGCTGTCTGTAAAATGTTCGTACATTCTCCCATGACCATATGGGTTTTCACCATGTTCCAAAGACGTGCAGGTTTGTAGATTAATTGGCTTCTGTTAATTGTCCCCTGTGTGTAGGGTGTGAAACTGGGAAAAGAGAACTAGTGTATGGGCGATTATTGGTCGGCACAGACTCGATGGGCTGAAGGGCCTGTTTCCATGCTGTATCTCTAGACTAAACTAAATGAATAGCTTGAGCATAACAGCAGGAGATTTCTGACAATGGATATTGTGTCTGTACTTAGACTGTCAAGAGCATCTCACCTGTAAAAAAGACCAAGCAGCTGATGAAGGGAAAGATCCTCGGCAAGGAAGAGTCAGCTCTGGAGCTAGACGTGCCAGTGGACGTGGAGTTTGCCTTTCCCAAGTTCTCCAGGTTTAAGCGGCTGAGTATCACTTCTCCCAAAGACGCGGAGGCCATGAAAGGTGAAGGCACGCTGAGACACCCCGAGGTTGAGGCCGAGCTTTCCCTGGGTGAGGGGCACGGCAAAGGCAAGAAGAAACGGCTCAGGTTCCCTGGCTTCCGGGCGAGCGAGTCTGGCAAGGTCAAGGTTGAGGTCGGAGTGGAACCCAAGGAGAAGTCCACCGTCTCGGTGAAACCGCCACGGGTCGTCGGAACGAAGGAGGCGAAAGGCGCTAAGACAAAAATTAAGATGCCTTCGTTTAACCTGGTCAAAAGGGGGACTCCAAGTCCAAACGCCAAGGGCGGGTTGAAAGACTCTGGGAAAGTGAAAGTATCTGCTGATGGAGGTACAGCAGAAAGCAAGTTGGTGCTGGGACTCCCATTGCAAGCACCAAAGGTGGAACTAGATCTTGGTTTATCCAAAGCAGAGGGTGATGCACATGGACAATCGGCTGAAGGGGAGGTCAGTGTAAAAGGACCAAGCTTTAAAATCAAAATGCCCTCGTTTGCAATGAAGGGTGCGGAGGCAATGGATGTCGTTGATGCAAAGGTCAAGGCAGGAGGCAAGGCAGCGGGAGATGAGGTGGAAGGACTGGAGGGCAAGTTTAAAATGGCCCAGATAGCAATGCCCACCATTGACATTGCTGTGCCGAAAATGAAACCGGTGGAAGATGATGTGATGGTTTCAGGAGTCGAGGTTGCGGTTGGCAGTCTTAAAACATTGTGTTTGGAAGGAAGGATCAAAGAACTTGCGCAAAAGGCAACGACGTTTGACATTTCAGCCCCTAAGATCCCAGATGTTGGGATCAGTCTCCCGAAAGCATCGGTGGAAGTCTCTGCAGCAGGACTTGGACAACGGGAGGCCCGGACTGGAAAAGTTGACATCCAATCTTCCAAAATCATCACCGAAGGATCTGAAGCGAAGATGAAAATGCCCAAGGTATCTCTGCCCGAATTTGGCATGTCGGCCAAGGGGCGAGAGGGTACGGTGGAGGTGGCTTCAGCTGTTTCAGAACCTCTGTTGAAGATGCCAACGTTCGAGGTGTTCCTGCCCAAATTGAGACTGGGCGACGCTTCCCCGCCAACGACGGAGAAAGATGCGGCGGTATCTGGGCGGCACGTCTCGAAGGTTAACGTGGACATTAAGGGTCCTCAGCTGGAAGGTCTGAAACTGCCATCGGTGAAAATGCCGACCATTGACATCGCCGTGCCCAAGGTCACACTCCCAGATTTTCAGCTTCCTACGGGAAGAGCGGAGGTATCCGGGCCAGGCGATGGGAAGACAATGAAGGTATCGGTGGGAAAGCTGGGAATGGGGGACCAAGAGGCCGAATCGAGCGCCGAGGGCTTCGACCTGCAGCTGAAAATGCCAAAGGTGTCACTGCCAAGTTTGCCGTCCTGTGGGAAAGAAGATGAGGTGGGAACGCCCGGTGGCGATGTCAAAACCAAGTTCCCCGTAATGTCCATGCCCAAATTTGAAATTGCCGTGCCAGGATTGAAAGGTGCCGACGCCGAGACTGGACTCTCGGTGGGAGGTGAAGAAAGAGACTCGGGCTTCAGTCTTGGTAAGTTGCCGAGCGTTAAGATGCCAAGCTTCGATATATCTGCGCCCAAGGTGAAGATGCCAGATATCAACGTTCTCTTTCCGTCGGGCAAAGCGGAGGCCCCGGCCGCTGTCCTTGGTGCCACCAAGGCTCCGAAGGTTGGAGGGCCAAAAACTGGCGGCCAAACGTCTGAATCGAGCTTGGAAGGGTTTGATTTGCAATTCAAAATGCCCAAGGTGACACTGCCCACATTTGGCATGTCGGCCGCCAAATCTGATCTGAGCGGTTGCGAGGCCACAGTGGACGGTAAGATGCCAGCTATTGACTTGTCAGTGCTCAAGATGAAAGTGCCAGAAGTCAACATTGATGTCCGCCTCCCTAAAGGAAAAGCAGGTGATGCCAAGTCGCCCAAGGCTGGTGTAGATGGCCAGATAACTGCAGCAGGTATTCAGGGACCCGATGTCGCATTCCACATTCCAAAGTTATCACTCCCAAAGTTTGATATCTCGATGAGGGGGAAGGAGGATGGAGGAGATGATGAGCTGAAGACAGCCGGGGACAGGGATAATGGGCTGAAACTTAAGATGCCCAAATTTGAGGTCGCCCTGCCCAAAGTGGGATTGGTTGATGTTGAGTTGTCTGGCCCAACCGTTAAGTCGGATATCAAAAAGGAAACGAAAACTTCGAAGGAAAAAGGTCAAAGCGAGGAAATTCCTTCGATGAAAATGCCGACCATTGATGTGTCAGCTCTACAGGCCAAGGTGCCAGGAGTTGATATCAGCCTACCTTCAATGAAATTGCCTTTCTCTGCTGAAGGGGACTCCAAGGTTGACATCCAAGGTCATCCTAAGGTTGAAGGGCCCGATGCTAAAGTCAAAATGCTCAAAATATCACTCCCAAAATTTGGTTCCAAGGGAAAAGAGGAGAGCGAGGTGAATGGCAGCATGGGGAGAGTTGAGCTTAAAGTGACCCATCCAGAAGGCAAGGCTAAAGGGAAGGCCCTTGACTCCGGTGCCAAAGATGCAGATTTGGATGATGTAAAGATAAAAGGGAAAGAAGGCAGGTTCAAGATGCCCAAGATCAAAATGCCAACCTTTGGAACCTCCAAGAAATACGAGGAGGACATTGAGATCCCTGGAGCTACACTTGGTGCCAAAGCCCCTGAAACCAAGGTCAAACGCGGTTCTTTGGATGCTGATGCGGATGGATCTGGCGGTAAGCTGAGAATGCCCAAGGTGCTAATGCCATCCATTGGGATTTCGGTGAAGGAGGCGTTACTGCCCAGGGTGGAGGTTGACGTGTCGGAGGCGGATCTGAAGACGTATGGCGGGGAGTTAAAGATTCCCAAAGTGAGAGGCGAGGCGGAGGTGACCGATGCCGAGGGGAGGCTGAGGATGCCGTCGGTAAAAATGCCAGCTATTGACATCTCGATGCCAAAGGTGAAGGCGCCCGAGGTTGACCTGAATTTCTCCGTGCGTGAGGGTGAAGCCGCGCTCATCGGCTCTCAATCCGACGATGGGGCCTTCAGGCTGAAGATGCCCAAGGTGGGAATGCCTAAGTTTGGGATGTCAAAGGACAAGGAACCAGGGGCCGACGCTTCCAGCCCTGGGCGTTACCACATGGACAATGCTGATGGCAAGGCAGCAAGTTTCACAGCAAGATTACCCAAGGTGGACATCTCTATGCCCAAAGTGAAACAATCCGATGCTGACATTGATATGGACGCTTCCCTCATTGAGGTGGAGGGGTCGGAGGGAAAGTTTAAGATGCCCAGTTTCACCTTACCAAAGATCTCATCTCCAAAAATGAAAGCACCAGAACTCGATATTGAATTCAACGTCTCCAAAGACAAGAAGGCTTCGGGTGACACCAAAGTTGGCGCTGATGGACCGGGGGCTGAGTTTCAGCTGAAGATGCCTCGGGTGTCCTTGCCCAGTTTCGGTTTGTCTTCACCGGGCACCGATGCCGATCTTCTTCCCGCGGAGAAATGCAAGGCCAAGTTGAAAGCAGAAGTGAAAGCTCAACTGGAGGGAGGGGGAGGGGATGTGGAGGGGCATGAAGACAAGTTCATGGGAGGGAGAATTAAGATGCCGAAGTTTCGGATGATGACAAAGGACAAAGTGGGAGAGGATGCAGCTGAAGCGGCTAAATCTGATACAGAAACAGAAGGTAGCAAGTTGAAACTGAAGCTACCAAAATTTGGGATTTCATCAAAATCGACCGAGACGGAAGCTGACCTGGGGAAGGAAGGATCTGATGGGAAGGTCAAAGAATCCAAGTTGAAAATGTCCATGTTCGGTCTCTCTCTGGGGAAAGAGCAAAAGGATGGAGTGGCGGGGTCTGGGCAGACAGAGCGAGATATCGGCGCTGGAGCTGCGTTCAAGGTGAAGATTCCATCCGTTACCATCGCAGCCCCAACGGTGAAAGGACCGGATATTGACGTGGACATCAGTTTCCCAAAAGGCAAGATCGCTTCCATCGAACATGGAGCTAAAGGTGAGAAGAAGGATGGAAAAGTAAAAGGCGAAAGCCAGGTTCTGGTTGCAAGCACCGATGGGTTTAAAATGCCCAAGTTGACCATGCCTGACTTTGGCATCACCGGGAGCTGCGGGAAGGAGGAGGATGGGAAATTGGCAGCCAAGGCCAAGGTGGCGGGAACGGAGGTGCGAAGGTCGAAGGTTGAGGCAGGTGTGGAAGGCCCAGGGGCGGACACGGAGGGCAAGCTCCAGATGCTGAAGGGGATGATACCCAAAGTCGAGATTGGCTTGTCCAAAGACGCGGGAGAAGGAGCCGAGGTCGGAGAAGGTCGGAAGTCCGGTGGAGATGCGGTCAGTTCGGGAGCGATGTCCACAATGATATCCTTCAAGATGCCCAGCGTGGAGATCTCATCACCAAAAACCGGTGATCTGTCCTCCACGGGGGATACTAGAGGCGGCAACATTGAGATGAGCTCGGCCGGTGTAAGGGAGGTTGATAGCGGGGCCCTTGAGCTGAATGTGCCCAAGGTCCTGTTGCCTTTATTTGGGACCTCCAAGGAGAAGAGTCAAGAGGCACCCAGAGACCGGACCAGCGTTGGGGCCAAACTAGACATGAAAGGTCCACATGTTCAAGTGGACGCGTTGGGTGAATCAGAGGGCATGCTGAGCAAGTTGAAGGACAAGATGTCCAAGGTGGGAGTGGAGTTGCCCAAAGTTGCACAGCAAGAGGAGGTGGGGTTGTCCATTGGCCTTGAGGGCAAGGCTCGGACAGTCAAGGCTGACGCTGCCCGGCGGGACGCGGGCCACGAGGGATCCGATCCCGAATCGAAGAGTGGGAAAACCAGGATGTTCGGATTCTCCGTCCCAAAGTTGAGGAGTCCAGAAGGGCGCTTGGAAACCCCGTCTCCAAAGGCCAGGGACCGCAGCCGATCTCCAGCGGCGAAGGGGAAGACCAGGGGAAGCTCTCCAGAGATGGACTCCTCCCCGGAGGCCAAGCTGAGAGTGGCCAGGGTGAAGATGCCCAGCTTTAGCATTTCCTGGCCCAAGTCTAAGACCCTGGAGTTCAACGGGAACGGAGAGGCAGACGACTCGACGAGAAGAGGCGATTGGGAGATCCAAAGCCCTCGGAAAAAGGGGGCCAAAACCGAGGAGGTCGAGAGCCCGGATAGCCCAGAGGGGAGGTCCAAAATGAGGCTAAAATTGCCACGAGTTAGTTTCACACCGGTCAAATCTCCCTCGGTCAATATAATGAGCGGGGAGAGTCCGGGGGTCCATGTCAACGGGGATAGCGAGGGGTCGGGAAGCCCTGGCAAGATTGTCAAAATAAAGCTTCCAAAAGTCGAGTTCACCTCCCCCTACCAGAAGGTCAGAGACAGTGACGCCGAACTCAACCTTCAACTGGTCAAAACGGAGGTGTCCGCATCCAAAGACCAGTCCTTCGAGACCTCGTCTCCCCGCGCTGATCGAGGGGAAGCCAAAGGGTCAAAGATGAAAGGGCCTAAAATAACCTTCTCCGGGTTCAGGAAGAAAGGAGGAGAAAAGGGGCCTTCTGACGATGAGACGGAGGTATCCACTCTGGTCACTTCCAAGGCCAGGACGGAGTTGGTTCTGCTGGATTCAAGGGTGGGTCACTCGAAGTCCAAAAGCCTACTAGGTTTCACCTCCGGTAAATCCAAAGAGCCGGCAACGGCGTCGGTCCCGGGCAAGGAGTCCAAAGCGAAGAGCGACCAGGGGTCAGAGGGCAAGGACAAGTCGGCGAAGTTCAAGCTGCCGACCGTCTCGCTGGGCAGCAGGTCCGCCACCGTGGAGTACGACAACAACGCTGGGTGGGATGGCGAGGGCGAGGACGGCGCCACGCGGCACTTTAAGCTGCAGATGCCCCGGGTGGGTTTCACCGCCACCCACCAGGAGCAGCAGGAGGAGATGGTGGGGGGGATCGCCTCCGTGACTGTGTCCAAGGGCAGAAAGCAGGAGAAGGCCAGCATTTAGGAGCGGCCACGACAGAGAAGGGTCAGAGACTGGACTGGTTTACTTGGCTTCGCCAAACTCGCCAATAATATAAAAACACACACACACACATACACACTGTATAAACATACATATATATATAAACACACGCAGACATATATATATAAGCATACACATACACACACATGTGTATAAGTGTGCACACACACACATATAAGCTCATGCACATACACACGCACATATGTAAGTACACGCACATACACACACACACACACACACACACACACATATATATATATCACATACATATAAACACAAGATCAACACAAAAAGCTGGATCAACTCAGGACAGGCAGCATCTCTGGAGAGTAGGGGTGACGTTTCTCTCCAGAGATGCTTCCTGACCCGATGAGTTACTCCAGCTTTTTGGGTCTATCTTCGATTT
This sequence comes from Amblyraja radiata, assembly GCF_010909765.2. NCBI lineage: Eukaryota > Metazoa > Chordata > Chondrichthyes > Rajiformes > Rajidae > Amblyraja > Amblyraja radiata. The sequence goes on along the minus strand of NC_045996.1, from coordinate 8,895,725 downwards.
AAACCAGAATCTGCAGTTCCTTCCTGCACATATATACGCACATCATTATAAACACACACACACACACACACACACACACACACACACACACACACACACACACACACACACACACACACATATAAGCGCACAGACATACATACATGCATACAAATGCACATTTGCATATTAACACGCATATATAAACTCACACATTTATACACATATTTATAAACACACACAAATGCACACTTATAAACACACACACACACACACACACACACACATACATACATATATACACACACACACACACTCTGCATTAACGGCGTTCTTCCATTTTAAGCATTGCCAGAGGAAGGTTTTAATATGTAGGAATAGAATGATGTTTGAAGCTGGGCTACCCCACAAGGTAGTTCCACTAACAAGGGGCAGCAGAGGTTGCAGAGGCAACTGTTATGTGACACTTACTTACCAACGTGCCCACCCAGCCCACAGACAACTGCCTCTCAGCTGCTGTCTCCAAACCGGTTGCATTAGATTGGCAGTGTTAGCAATGAATCATCATGGCCTTGCTATGTTCGGCAGGGGTTGCAATAAGCGAGTGAGCTTTGAAATGGAAGAGCGAGGGAAATATAGACGTGCCTCTGCATGTTTGCGCTGAGAGGTGTCGGGGAGTAGAGTCTTGAGGAAGGATGAGGCGGTGTGAATCCCACACAGCGAGTGAGATGAAGTAATTCTACAGCGAGGTGCGGCGAGTGGAGGAGGGGAGGGGTGGGTCATGTGGGGTGGTTGAGGGGCGATAGGTCCCATGGAGTCGTTGGCAACTGACAGGGTCCCATGTAGAGATCAGGAGTGAATGGGTCATTGAGTCACAGAGAGATACACACAGCGTGGAAACAGGCCCCTCGGCCCAACTTGCCCACACCACACTGGCCAACATGTCCCAGCTACACCCGCGTTTGGCCCTATATCCCTTTAAACCTGTCCTATCCATGTACATAGGAAATAGGCAACGTTTCGGGTCGAAACCCTTTGGGTTTCGACCCGAAACGTTGCCTATTTCCTTCGCTCCATAGATGCTGCCTCGTCTGCTGAGTTTCTCCAGCATTTTTTGTCTACCTTCGATTTTCCAGCATCTGCAGTTCCTTTTTAAACCACTAGCAATGTACCTGTCTGTTTCTTAAACACTGGAATAGTCCCTGCCTCAACTACCTCCTCTGGCAGCTCGTTCCATACGCCTCCTAGGAAATGATTCACGATAGAGTGGATCTTATGAGGTGATATTTGTGAATCTGTTGCATAAGGCAATCAGCATGACAGGATCCCATGATGTAATTGGATAATGAATAGATCCCATGTGGTGATCAGTTGAATAGATCCCACAACGTGATCATAGAAACATAGAAAATGGGTGCCGGAGTAGGCCATTCGGCCCTTCGAACCAGCACCCCCGTTCAATATGTTCATGGCTGATCATCCAACAGTATCCTGTACCTGGCTTCTCTCCATACCCCCTGATCCCTTTAGCCACAAGGACCCTCTTAAATAGCCAATGAACTGTGGCCTCAATTACCTTCTGTGGCAGAGAATTCCACAGATTCGCCACTCTCTGTGTGAAAAATGTTTTTCTCATCTCGGTCCTAAAAGACTTCCCCCCTTATCCTTAAGCTGTGACCCCTTGTTCTGGGCTTCCCCAACATCGGGAACAATCTTCCTGCATCTAGCCTGTCCAACCCCTGAAGAATTTTGTGCGTTTCTAATCAGTACCCCCGTTCCTGCTTTTACCCCCATATCCCTTGATTCCGTTAGCCCTAAGAGCTAAATCTAACTCTCTCTTGAAAACATCCAGTGAATCGGCCTCCACTGCCTTCCATGGCAGAGAATTCCACAGGTTCACAATTCTCTGGATGAAAAGGGTCTATCGATCCCATAATGTAAATGGGGAGTGAATAAATCCCAAGAGTTGCTGGCATGAGGTGATCGAGGGCGAGTAGATTCCATGTGGTCATTGAAGATGAATGCGAGGGGTGAACAGATCCCACAGTGAGTCATTGGATCCTGGACACCATGTCACTGGCCCATTGGGGACCTCTCGTCCTGACCTACTCTAGTGTTTACCTTCAGTTGTCTTGTCCAGTTGAAGAAATAGTAATCAACCCTTAGCGTGACTGTTGGTGTAAAGAGATCGGCGGGTGTGAGCTGGGGGGGGGGGAGGGCAGTGAGTTGTGGGGGAATAAACCGGGGGTGTGAGCAGGGTTGGGGTGGGCAAGTGAATTAGGGAATAAGCAGGAAGGAGTGAACTGTTGGAAGAGTGAGCTGGAGAGTGGGCTAGGTGTGGTGGGTGAGGTGCAGGAGTGACAATAGACAATAGGTTCAGGAGTAGGCCATTCGGCCCTTCGAGCCAGCACCACCATTCAATGTGATCATGGCTGATCATCCCCAATCAGTACCCCGTTCCTGCCTTCTCCCCATATCCCCTGACTCCGCTATCTTTTAAGAGACCTATCTAGCTCTCTCTTGAAAGTCCCTCTGTAAAATTACCCCTATTGTATAGGGAATGGACAAGAAAGGGGGATGTGGAACTAGTGTGAATGTGTGATCGATGCTCAGCGCAGACTCTGTGGGCCGAAGGACCTGTTTCCGTGCTGCGTCTGTCTCTCAATCAGTTCAAATGAAGATCCCAGAGAGTCACTGAGACATTAGTCCTCAGTCAATGAGGAACACAATAGGAATAGGCCATTCGGCCCCTCAAGCCTATCCCACCACAATATTATCATTGCTGATCAGTCCCAGTCCTCGACTCCTTCAACAAACACTAAATACATGGTGCAGCGGTCGAGTTGTTACCTTACAGCGCCAGAGATGCGGGTTCGATCCTGACTGCGGGTGCTGTATGTGTGGAGTTTGTACGTTCTCCCCGTGACCGCGTGGGTTTTCTCCTGGATCCCCGGTTTTCCTACCACAAACCAAAGACGTACAGGATTGTAGGTTAATTGGCTTGGTATAATTGTAAATTGTCCCTAGTGTGTGTGTAGGGTAGTGTTAATGTGCGGGGATCGCTGGTCGGTAGAGACGGGGTGGGCCGAAGGGCCTGTCTCCGCGCTGTATCTCTAAAACTAAAAAAACTCAAGTTTAATGTATAACCACTGCCAGATGTGATATAATTTCCAGATGTGATATAATTTCCAGATGTGATATCATTTCCAGATGTGATATAATTTCCAGATGTGGTATCACTTCCAGATGTGGTATCACTTCCAGATGTGGTATCATTTCCAGATGTGATATCATTTCCAGACGTGATATAATTTCCAGATGTGGTATCACTTCCAGATGTGGTATCACTTCCAGATGTGGTATCATTTCCAGGTGTGATATCGTTTCCAGATGTGGTATCATTTCCAGATGTGATATCATTTCCAGATGTGATATCATCTCCAGATGTGATATAATTTCCAGATGTGGTATCACTTCCAGATGTGGTATCATTTCCAGGTGGGGATTGTACACACATATAACCAAGGATTAATTTTGACCCCCAAAATCATACATGTTGCAGGTTTGAATGACACTGTATGTATGGGTTTTGACAACCATGAGATTATTTTGTTAAAAGAGGTGCAGAAATAGAATTAGGCTCCATCCTCTAAAGCTTGCCAATGAAGACAGGGTTAAGTACGTTAGGACAGTGAGGTGTGGGTTAGCCAGTCAAGGCAGTGAAAATGACTCTCTCTCTAGATCTCGCTCCTACCTGCTATTTAGCGAATCTTAATTCTCCACTTCCTTTTACGCAGTGTCCATTAGCAACGCTCCCCAGGAAGCCGTGTGATTAAAGCTAATTGATACTGGAATAATGCACTAAAAGCTGTTCTGACATTGTGTGCCGGGAGAGAACGAAGGATTTACCTTTGAAGGATGCAGCAATTTGCAGTGTTCTCCCCTCTGCAAATTCACCAAGATGGCTTCCCGCTTTTAATATTCCCCGTGCAAAAAAAAGTTAACCACTTCTGAAGTGTTGAAATGATTTTAAGTGCCTTCTTTATAGATACGTTCTAGCAATTGTTTAAGAGGTATTTAATTCTCCAAGCTTGAAGATGCGGTCTCATTTCCAGATGTGGTCTCATTTCCAGATGTGGTATCATTTCCAGATGTGGTGTCATTTCCAGGTGTAGTCTCATTTCCAGATGTGGTCTCATTTCCAGATGTGGTCTCATTTCCAGATGTGGTATCATTTCCAGGTGTAGTCTCATTTCCAGGTGTAGTCTCATTTCCAGATGTGGTCTCATTTCCAGATGTGGTCTCATTTCCAGGTGTAGTCTCATTTCCAGATGTGGTATCATTTCCAGATGTGGTATCAGTTCCTGATGTGATCACATTATTTATCTTGCCTCAGATGGGGAGCTGAAGATTTTAATTTATCACCCACACACACACACAACCTGTCCCACTCTCTGTCTCTCTCTATCATTCATTCTTATTCACCCTCATTCTCTCAGTCTCTCTCTGTCTCCGTGTTTCGCCCTCTCTTTCTCTGTCTGTCTGTCTGTCTGTCTGTCTCTCCCTCTCTCTCCCTCTCCCTCTCTCACTCCCTCTCTCTCCCTCTCTATCCCCCCCCCTCCCCCTCCCTCCCCCCCCCCCTCCCCCCCCCCCCCCCCCCCCCCCCCTCCCCCCCCCCCCCTCCCCCTCTCTCCCCCTCCCCCCTCCCCCTCCCCCCCCACCCCTCCCCCTCCCCCTCCCCCTCCCCCTCCCCCTCTCCCTCCCCTCCCCCTCCCCCTCCCTCTCCCTCTCCCTCTCCTCTCCCTCTCCCTCTCCCTCACACATTATACATTCATAATGCAAGACATAACTCCAGCATCTTTGTGCTAATGTCCCCAGTTCCTGTAAAGGTTTTGAAAGTAAGTTGCTTTGTAACGTCTGGAGGTGAGGCCAGCCGTGCACTATGTCGATGTGACCGTGGAGAATTAGATATCCCTTGCTACCATCTACTGATATACTTTTGATCTTGAGATTGTAACATGTAAACTTGTGTGGAATATATTTTTAATGAATCATTTTAACCATGGATGGTAATAAAGATGAACGAATGCTCACCCCTTTCCTGTAACGTCTGGTTCTATGCGCTGGGACGCGAGGGTCTTGAGAGGCACGGCGGTGGACAGCGCCAGGGACGCAAGTTCGATCCTGAACTCGGGTGCTGTCGGTGTGGAGTTTGCACGTTCTCCCTGTGACCATGTGGGTTTTCTCCGGGTGCTCCGGTTTCCTCCACACACCAGAGACATACAGGTTTGTAGGGTTTCGTCCCGAAACGTCACCTATTTCCTTCGCTCCATAGATGCTGCTGCACCCCCTGAGTTTCTCCAGCATTTTGTGTACCTTCGATATTCCAGCATCTGCAGTTCCTTCTTGAACAGGTTTATAGGTTAATTGGCTTCTGTACCTAATTCACGACCTTTTTTACTCGTGGACATTTTTCATCAGGCTGGAAAAACGCCCCGACCTACTTGATGCCACGAGCACCTACGACTAGCATCACGGCCTGCTACGACCTACCTACGACCAGCATCACGGCCTGCTACGACCTACCTACGACCTCGTGACGACCATGCTGCGAGTATGAGTCAAGGGCAAACTCGGCAGAGGTTGTGAATTAGGTTGTGAAAGTGGGACGGGTTGATCGCTAATCAGCGATCTCCAAAGTCAAGCACTTCTATTAAATCCCCTTCTTTCAATGGGAATGGCTGTGACCCGAGCAGGTATTCAACATCACAGTGGATTCCATCTCTTTGCTTCAAATTTCAGTTTAGAGATACAGCATAGAAACAGGCCCTTCGGCCCATTGTCTGCACTAATACTATCCTACACTAGTGACAATTTGTACATGTTTTACCCAACTAACCTACATACCTGAAGGTAGACAAAAGTGCTGGGGAAACTCAGCGGGTGAGGCAGCATCTATGGAGCGAAGGAAATGGGCAACGTTTCGGGCCAAAACCCTTCTATGTAGGTCTTTGGGGTGTGGGAGGGAACCGAAGTTCTCTGAGAAAACCAATGCGCAAACTCACGGGGAGAACGTACAAATTCCGTACCGACAGCACCGGAGGTCAGGATCGAACCCTTGTCTCTGGCGTTACGCCACCGTGCCTTGGGACATATCTTGCAGACACTTCACTTGTGTCAATACTCTCTGTATCTCCTTCCGACCAGGCCTCTTGAATCAAGTGAAGTGAGATGCGGGCACAATGAAGAATCTTGCTCGCAGTTGCAGCAACATCACAGGCGCAGTGACTCAGGCAACACACAGACAGATATACAGGTCCACCACCCATTTTCCGGCACCCTTGGTTCCAGAGCCTTTCTGGATTATCCCTTTTGCCGGACCAACAGAGGACACGGCCTCCGAGAGGAGTCTAATAGTACCGGAACGGTCTGCCGAGGAGCCAATAGACAATAGACAATAGATGCAGGAGTAGGCCATTCAATGTGATCATGGCTGATCATCCCAAATCATTAACCCGTTCCTGCCTTCTCCCCATATCCCCTGACTCCGCTATTTTTAAGAGCCCTATCTAGCTCTCTCTTGAAAGCATCCAGAGAACCTGCCTCCACCGCCTTCTGAGGCAGAGAATTCCACAGACTCACCACTCTCTGTGAGAAAAAGTGTTTCCTCGTCTCCGTTCTAAATGGCTTACCCCTTATTCTTAAACTGTGGCCCCTGGTTCTGGACTCCCCCAACATCGGGAACATGTTTCCTGCCTCCAGCGTGTCCAAACCCTTAACGATCTTCTATGTTTCAATAAGATCTCCACTCATCCTTCTAAACTCCAGAGTGTACAAGCCCAGCTGCTCCATTCTCTCAGCATATGACAGTCCCACCATCCTGGGAATTAACCTTGTAAACCTACGCTGGGCTCCCTCAATAGCAATAATGTCCTTCCTCAAATTAGGAGACCAAAACTGCACACAATACTCCAGGTGTGGTCTCACTAGGGCCCTGTACAACTGCAGAAGGAAGAGCCGAGATTGCGCCCCGCAAAGTCGGCCTCGGAAGTCGGCTTTGGGAACGGATCTGCCGACTTCGGCAGGGCCGGAGCTTCAGTGGAAAGCACGTTTCCAGTAATTGGAGAGTCTAGAATCAGAGGACACAGGCTCAGAATAAAAGGACATAAAAGGCTGATAAATGGCGTGTCACTCTGAGAGTCCGAGGAAGGTTGTGTTATCCAGAGGAGAATTATCCCTGGGGAAAATTGGGTTAATGTATGAGGGTAGACAAAAATGCTGGAGAAACTCAGCGGGTGCGGCAGCATCTATGGAGCGAAGGAAATAGGCAACGTTTTGTGCCGAAACTTTCACATGAAGAAAGACTGGATACACTCGGCTTATACTCGCTGGAATTTAGAAGATTGAGGGGGGATAGATAAGGGATCTTATAGAAACTTACAAAATTCTCTTATAGAAACGTACAACATTTTCTTTTAGACACGTACAAAATTCTTAAGGGGTTGGACAGACTAGATGCAGGAAGATTGTTCCCGATGTTGGGGAAGTGCAGAACACGGGGTCACAGTTTAAGGATAAGGGGGAAGTCGTTTAGGACCAAGATGAGAAAAACATTTTTCACACAAAAAGTGGAGAATCTGTGGAATTCTCTGCCACATAAGGTAGTTGAGGCCAGTTCATTGTCTATATTTAAGAGGGAGTTAGATGTGGCCCTTGTGGATAAAGGGATCAGGGGGGTATGGAGAGAAGGCAGGTACAGGATACTGAGTTGGATGATCAGCCATGATCATATTGAATGGCGGTGCAGGCTCGAAGGGCCAAATGGCCTACTCCTGCACCTATTGTCTATGTTTCTATGAGGAGAAATTTCGTTAGCTGTGGAATTCATTGACAGCCATGGAGACCAAGTCTTTGGGCATTTGTAAAGCAGAGATTGATAGATTCTTAATTAGCAAGGGTGTCAAAAATATGGGGAGAAGGCAGGAGAATGGAGTTGAGAAAGAAAAATAGATCAACCATGATCAAATGGTGGAAGGGACATTACAAACCCACTGACTCACATGGCTATCTGGACTACACGTCTTCCCACCCTGCCCCCTGTAAAGACTCCATCCCCTACTCCCAATTCCTCCGCCTACGCCGCATCTGTTCCCAGGATGAGACATTTCATACCAGGGCATCGGAAATGTCCTCGTTCTTCAGGGAATGGGGATTCCCCTCCGCCACCATAGATGAGGCTCACACCAGGGTCTCATCCATACCCCGTAACACTGCTCTCTCTCCCCATCCCCGCACACGCAACAAGGGCAGAGTCCCTCTGGTCCTCACCTTTCACCCCACCAGCCGGCAAATACAACACATAATCCTCCGCCATTTCCGCCACCTCCAACGTGACCCCACCACTCGCCACATCTTCCCATCTCCCCCCATGTCTGCCTTCCGCAAAGACCGCTCCCTCCGCAACTCCCTCGTCAATTCTTCCCTTCCCTCCCGCACCACCCCCTCCCCGGGCACTTTCCGTTGCAACCGCAAGAAATGCAACACCTGTCCCTTCACCTCCCCCCTCGACTCCATTCAAGGTCCCAAGCAGTCGTTCCAGGTGCGACAAAGGTTCACCTGTATCTCCTCCAACCTCATCTACTGCATCCGCTGCTCTAGATGTCAGCTGATTTACATCGGTGAGACCAAGCGTAGGTTGGGCGATCGTTTCGCCGAACACCTCCGCTCAGTCCGCTTTAACCTACCTGACCTCCCGGTGGCTCAGCACTTCAACTCCCCCTCCCATTCCCAATCCGACCTCTCTGTCCTGGGTCTCCTCCATTGCCAGAGTGAGCAACAGCAGAAATTGGAGGAACAGCACCTCATATTCCGTCTGGGGACCTTGCGTCCTTATGGCATTAACATAGAATTCTCCCAATTTGGCTAGCCCTTGCTGTCTCCTCCCCTTCCTTAACCCTCTAGCTGTCTCCTCCCACCCTCCCATCCGCCCGCCCTCGGGCTCCTCCTCCTCCTCCCCTTTTCCTTCTTTCTTTCCCCCACCCCCCATCAGTCTGAAGAAGGGTTTCGGCCCGAAACGTCGCCTATTTCCTTCGCTCCATAGATGCTGCTGCACCCGCTGAGTTTCCCCAGCAATTTTGTGTACCGGTGGAAGGGACTGGATGGGTCGAATGGCTCCTCAGTCTCATGGTGTTGGCATCATGTTCAGACATTGTGGGCCGAAGGGCCTGCTCAAGTAGGCAGCGACCACCGATCCCCGCTCATTAACACTATCCTACACGCACTTTGGTCAGTTTTACATTTTACACCAAGCCAATTAACCTATAAACCCGAAGGTAGACAAAAGTTCAGTCTGAAGAAGGGTTTCGGCCCGAAACGTTGCCTATTTCCTTCGCTCCATAGATGCTGCTGCACCCGCTGAGTTTCTCCAGCACTTTTGTCTACCTTCGATTTAACAGCATCTGCAGTTCCTTCTTAAACCTATAAACCAGCCCGTCTTTGGAGTGTGGGAGGAAACCGAAGATCTCTGAGAAAAAAAAGTCACGCAGGTCACGGGGAGAACGTGCAAACTCCACACAGACAGCACCCGTAGTCAGGATCGAACCCGGGTCTCTGGCGCTGTGAGGCAGCAACTCGACCACCGCCCAAGAGGAGATGTTGGGATAATGAGGTGAGGGGGGAGTCACGGTACTGTCAAGATGGGTGGTTCAACCAACGTTCGGCTTGCTGCCGCCTCATTGTTTTCCTGAATCCTGCTTGAGTCCCCGGGACAATAGTAGGTGTCGTTGTTTAATTTGGCCCCGCCACGATCCTGTCTCCAGTATATTCACCCTGGGGAATTCCACCTCCAACATCGAGTCGTGCCTTGTCCTGAAAGCCAAGGAGGCCTTGCACTCCGGATATAAATAGTTCAGGAAATATCAGTGCTGCTTCGAGTTGTCAGTGCTGGTTTGTTTGTCCTCCCCTCTCCCCCTGTCCAAGATGGACACAGTCCAGCTACCTCTGCTGCCCAGAACGATACTTCTAGACTCAGTCACATGTCTCCATCCATCAACCCCCTGTCATTTGTTATTGACTGACATACAATAGATGCGCGGGCCTCATTTCCGTGGATTACTATTTCTGTTACTATTTTGAAGGAAGTGTCAGATGCTTTTAGTTTCCCTCAGGGACTGCGCCCTTATCCAAGTTCAGTCGGTGGGACTGGAAACGGAGTGTTGCTAAAATTAGCACATTGTTCAAAATTCATGGACATACGATATTTGTTGGTTTTGATGGCACGATGAATATAAAGAAAGACGCCTACTGATTGTATTGTATTTCCTGAGTATATTTTTGGAAAACATCTTTTCTGAAAAGTAAAGAATATATTTTTGTCCCATTGTATAAAACCATGAAAGGAATAGTTCGGATGGGTGCACAGGGTCTCATGTCGAGAGTACCAGGGGGACACAGGTTCAAGGTGAAGGGGAAAAGATTTAATAGGAATCTGAGTGGTAACTTTTTCCACACAAAGGGTGGTGGGTGTATGGAACAAACTGCCAGAGGAGGTATTTAAGAAGGAACTGCAGATGCTGGAAAATCGAAGGTACACAAAAAAGCTGGAGGAACTCAGCGGGTGCAACAGCATCTATGGAGCGAAGGGAATAAGCAAACCCTTCTTCAGACTGATGGGGTAGTTGCCAGACGAGGTAGTTGAGGCAGGGACTATCCTAACGTTTAAGAAACAGTTAGACAGGTACATGGATAGAACAGGTTTGTTGGGATATGGACTAAAGGGCCTGTTTCCACACTGTATCACTCTATATGACTCAATGTGAGTTTATATTCCATGGCACAGAAACAGGCCCTTCAGCCCATCGAGTCCATGCTGACCCTATATTAATCCCTTTTTTTAATGCTCCTCACATTCATATCACTTATTCTTATTCCAAATTCTATCACCTCCTTGCACATTTGGGGTAATTTACGGCAATCAATTAACCCACCATCCTCTGTGTTTTTGGAAGAGGAATCCACAAGTCGTAGGGAGGACACGCAAACTCCACAAGGACAGCAGCCGAGGTCAGGGTTGAACTTGGGTCTCTGGCTGTGTGAGGCAGTGTTCTACCAGCTGCACCACTGCACCGCCCGCAATCTCTGCATGGTTGTGTCTCCGTGACGATGTCTCCTATTGAAGTTCTCCAGTAACGCCAAGACTCGATGCACCATGCCCGGAGGATTTCCTCTAGACCTATAGACGTTAGAGATACAGTGAGGGTAGACGAAAATGCTGGAGAAACTCAGCGGGTGCAGCAGCATCTATGGAGTGAAGGAAATAGGCAACGTTTCGGGCCGAAACCCTTCTTCAGACTGATGGAGGGTGCCGGGGAGGCGGGGAGAAGAAAGGAAAAAGGAAGAGGAGGAGCCCGAGGGCTGAGGGAGAGCTGAGAAGGGGAGCAAGGGCTACCGGAAATTGGAGAAGTCAATGTTCATGCCGCTAGGGTGCAGACTGCCCAAGCGGAATATGAGGTGCTGTTCCTCCAATTTCCAGTGGTGCTCACTCTGGCCATGGAGGAGGCCCAGGACAGAGAGGTCGGATACGGAATGGGAGGGGGAGTTGAAGTGCTGAGCCGCCGGGAGGTCAGGTTGGTTATTGCGGACCGAGCGGAGGTGTTCGGCGAAACGATCGCCAAGCCTACGCTTGGTCTCACCGAGGTAGATCAGCTGACACCTAGAGCAGCGGATGCAATAGATGAGGTTGGAGGAGTGAGGAAACAGGCCCTTTGGCCCACCGAGTCCGTGCCGACCAGCAATCACCCCGTACACTAGCATTATCCTACACACTAGGAACAATCTACAGTTTACAGAAGCTAATTAACCTACAAACCTGTACGCCTTTGGAATGTGGGAGGAAACCGGAGCACCCGGAGAAAACCCACACAGTCACGGCGAGAACGTACTTATTCCATACAAATACAAAATTCTGTGCAGTATTTCTCTGAAGGAGCTGGTTCCTAGCTCAAGAATGTCGGAAACCGTGCCAGCGAGCTGCTCTAATGCTTTGGTTTAGTGTAGTGTAGTACTGTCACGTGTACTGAGGTACAGTACAGTACACTCATAAATGCTTTTGCATGCTATCCTGTCTGAGCACAGATACAGGATAAAGAGTGCAACATTTAGTGCAGCATTGAACATTGAATGGTAAGACTAGCTTGCAAGGTGGCACAATGGTAGAGTTGCTGCCTCACAGCGCCAGAGATTCGGGTACGACCCTGACTACGGGTGCTGTCTGTACGGTGTTTGTACGTTCTCCCCTGTGACAGTGTGGGATTTCTCCGGGTGCTCCGGTTTGCCCCCACCCTCCAAAGACGTGCAGGTTTGTAGGTTAATTGGCTTCTGTAAGTTGACCCTAGTGTGTGGGATAGAACTGGTGCACGGGTGATCGCAGGTCGACGTAGACTTGTTGAGCCGAAGGGCCTGTTTCCACCCTGTGCCCTTAAAACAAAACGAAAAACGAAAACTGGGGAACTGGATATCCTTGGCTCTGCAATGTTCAAGGGCTCCAGTCACAGTGGAGGGATAATAGACAATAGACAATAGGTGCAGGAGTAGGCCATTCGGCCCATCGAGCCAGCACCGCCATTCAATGTGATCATGGCTGATCATCCACAATCAGTACCCCGTTCCTGCCTTCTCCCCATATCCCCTGACTCCGCTATCTTTAAGAGCCCTATCTAGTTCTCTCTTGAAAGTATCCAGAGAACCGGCCTCCATCGCCCTCTGAGGCAGAGAATTACACAGACTCACCACTCTCTGTGTGAAAACGTTTTTCCTCATGTCTGTTCTAAATGGCCGACCCCTTATTCTTAAACTGTGGCCCCTGGTTCTGGACTCCCCCAACATCGGGAGCATGTCCAAACTCTTAATAATCATAATGTTTTGAACATTGAATTCTCCCAATTTTGTTTGAACATTGAATTCTCCCAATTTTGTTAGTCCTTGCTGTCTCCTCCCATCCCTCAGCCTTTGGGCTCCTCCTCCTCCTTTTTCCTTTCTTCACCCCGCCCCCCCCCCCCCCCCCATCAGTCTGAAGAAGGGTTTCGGCCCAAAACGTTGCCTATTTCCTTCGCTCGATAGATGCTGCTGCACCCGCTGAGTTTCTCCAGCATTTTTGTGTACCTTAATAATCTTATATGTTTCAATGAGATACCCTCTCATCCTTCTAAATTCCAGAATGTACAAGCCCAGCCACTCCATTCTCTATGGGTGTGTCAAGGTAACAAGGCTGGATGTCCAACATCAAAGCAGAAGCCTTCCCTTGCCCCCACACACAGAAGCGGGAACAAGGGAATTGTAATCTATTTGTAATCTATGAATTGTAATCTATTCAGCCCTATTTCTACTTCATTTCCATGCAATCATCTTCACTACTTTCTCGGAAGTATCTATCCAATTCCCTTTAGAAAGCCTTACTAATGGGTTCAACAATAGAAAGATTTGGAGGAAGATTCCCATTTCCTGGAAATCTGTTATTGAAAGTCGCTGGCCAATTTAACAATAGTGAGCAATGTCAGAAGCTGTTGGTACTTCCACAAAAATCTGGTGGAATGAATGGATCGAACCTCTTACCTCAAAATCTCCGTCGGTCTTGCTTGCCAATGGTTACAGTGATCTGGGCATGAACAAGTCCCGGTCAATACTTAAGGGTGCAACTGTGTTGAAGTGACTTGGGAACTCTGTCCACTGAAGGAGGTGGGATCATCAGATTGGAGCTAGTCCATGTGTAAGGGTTCCTCAAGCTCTGAGACTCTCAGACAGTGACCCCAGAGCCCGGTTTGGTAACAATGACCCCCACACCCCCATTGTTACACCCTAAACCTTCTATTGTTGGATACCAGTTGGTTGAGGGCAAGGCAGAGAGCGAAGGCCAGAAGATCCCTGAAGATGTCTGTCATCCATTCTGAAACAGACACTTATGATATAATTCAGATCTTGGGCAAGGGGACCTTTGGTGAGGTGGCGAAGTGTTGGAAGAGAAGCACCGGCCATTTTGTGGCCATCAAGATCCTCAGAAGTGACTCATACCGTGCCCGAATCATCAAGAACGAGCTAAAGATGTTGAGGGTGTTGGGAACAGTGGATCCAGATCAGTACCACTTAATTCGATTCTTCGAGTGCTTCCACGATGATATCAAGTCATACTTGGTGTTTGAGCTGATGGAGCAGAACATCTTTGAGTTTCAGAAGGAGAACAACTTTGCGCTCCTGCCGGCCAGGCATATTCGGACTGTTACCACCCAGGTCCTTAGTGCCCTCCAGAAGCTCAAGGACCTGTCAATCATTCACGCTGACCTCAAGCCCGAGAATATCATGATCATTGATCAGAAGCGGTTCCCCTTCCGTGTGAAAGTGATTGATTTTGGATCTGCGAGCATATTTCACGAGGTGCGCTATGTCAAAGGTAGGATTAAGGTCGTAAGGTCATAAGCGATAGGAGCAGAATTGGGCCCTTCGGCCCATCAAGTCTACTCTGCCATTCAATCATGGCTGATCTATCTCTCCCTCCTAACCCCATTCTCCTGACTTCTCCCCATAACCGCTGACACCCGTACTAATCAATAATCTAACTGGCAACGTTTCGGGCCGAAACCCTTCTTCAGACGATCAGTCTGAAGAAGGGTTTTGGCCCGAAACGTTGCCTGTTTCCTTCGCTCCATAGATGCTGCTGCACCCGCTGAGTTTCTCCAGCATTTTTGTGTACCTTCGATTTTCCAGCATCTGCAGTTCCTTCTTAAACAATAATCTAACTATCTCTGCCTTCAAAATATCCATTGACTTGGCCTCCACAGCCATCCATGGCAAAGAATTCCACAGATTCACCACCCTCTGACTGAAGAAATTCCTCCCCATCTCCTTCCTAAAGGAACGTCCTTTTATTCTGAAGGTAGACAAAAATGCTGGAGAAACTCAGCCGGTGAGGCAGCATCTGTGGAGCGAAGGAATGGGTGATGTTTCGGGTCGAGACCTTTCTTCTGAGGCTATGACCTCTCACCCGAGACTCTCCCACTAGTAGAAGCATCCTCTTCACATGTGTGCTTTGAGTGTACCACTGACCTCAGGCCTGCTAGAACAGGCCCGCAATCTAAATCACAAACCTGGCTGGTGTACCAACTTTGGTCATGTCAACCGTACACCCAACCAAGGAAGTATTTCCATGTGCTCTCCAACTTGGTTTTAGAAAGTGCCATAAATAGAGTAAAGGCAAAATCACAGGCTATTTATTTCCCAAGAGCCTCATTAAATAAAACAATAACAACAATGTAAGTAGATATTTGGACATATCTACTAACTTGGTCAAAGATGTAGGATTTAAGGAAGATCTTAAAGGAGCAAAAGAGGAGAGAGAGTTGGAGTTTGGACACGCTAGAGGCAGGGAACATGTTCCCGATGTTGGGGGAGTCCAGAACCAGGGGCCACAGTTTAAGAATAAGGGGTAAGCCATTTAGAACGGAGACGAGGAAAAAATGTTATCACGCAGAGAGTGGTGAGTCTGTGGAATTCTCTGCCTCAGAGGGCGGTGGAGGCCGGTTCTCTGGAAGCTTTCAAGAGAGAGCTTTTAAAGATAGTGGATTCAAAGGGATATGGGGAGAAGGCAGGGTTGTGGATGATCAGCCATGATCACATTGAATGGCGGTGCTGAATGGCCTACTCCTGCACCTATTGTCTATTGTCTATTGTCTATTGAGAGGCTTAGAGCAGTAGATTCGGAGTTTAGGGGTTCCATTCAATTCAATTCCCAATTCAATTCAATCCCAATCAGGAAAAACAAAAGTAAGAGACCATTTCAAAGATAGTCCTTTCGTCAGAAGTTTAAGGGTGAAGATCTCAGTGGGTTGCAGGCCCCAGGAGGTCATGGAGATTTGGAGGAGTGCATGCACGGCAACATTTGAAACCAGTAACAATATAACTCACCCCCTCCATGACACACTGGTCAACCTGAGGAGCACCTTCAGCAACAGACTGGTTCCACCAAGATGCAGCACAGAACGCCACAGGAGATCCTTCTTCCCTGTGGCTATCAAACTGTACAACTCCTCCCCCCACCCCCAGTAGTCGTAGGTACTCGTGGCATCAAGATGGTCGGGGCGGTTTTTCTAGCCTGATGAAAAATGTCCACGAGTAAAAAAGGTTGTGAATTAGGTTGTGGAAGTGGGACAGGCCATTAAGGAAGTGGGGGTGTTGGTGTGCCCTCTTGGTCATAGCTTCGATGTAACTGACCAGCGGACCGTCCAGGATAAAATGACAAATCCAGGACATATATGGGGATACTGTGGATAGGGTGAGCTGTTTTAAATATCTGGGAGTCCACATCTCTGAGGATATGACATGGACATCACACGCCTCAGCACTCGTGAGTAAGGCAAGGCAGCGCCTTTACCACCTCAGGCAATTGAGGAAATTCAGAGTGTCTCTGAGGATCCTCCAGTGCTTCTACTCAGCGGCTGTGGAAAGCATCTTGTCCGGAAATATTACCATCTGGTTTGGGAATTGCTCTGCCCAGGACAAGAAGGCTCTGCAGAGGGTAGTGCGATCGGCCAAACGCACTATGGGAACTTCACTCGCCCCCCCTGCAGGAACTATACATCAGGAGGTGCAACTCCAGAGCCAATAAAATCATGGGAGACCCCTTCCACCCCTGCAACGGACTGTTCCAGCTGCTACGGTCAGGCAAACGCCTCCGTTGCCATGCTGTGAGAACGGAGAGGTTGAGAAGGAGTTTCTTCCCAGAGGCCATTCGGACTGTAAATCTCACCAGGGACTAACTTTACTGAACGTTTTTCCTTCCGCCCACAATATTTAATATGTAAAAGAATATGTGATTGTGTTTGTAGTTTGTTTGGTTGTTTGTTTGTTTGTCTTTTTGCACAAAGTCCGCGGGCATTGCCACTTTTCATTTCACTGCACATCTCGTATGTGTATGTGACGAATAAACTTGACTTGACTTGACTTGGTGAAGCTATCAACCATCTTTACTGTGGCGTTGCCAAACCTTCAAGGTTGGACAGGTCTCACACACCTACCTCCGTTTGCCTTTACGCTGGCGGAGCTCAGGGGCTCGTGAAGCGCTCCCAGGGTCTCCTGAGTAAGCAACAGCAGTGCGCATTGTACGCGGGGCCCACACTGCAACCTCTGTGCACCAGCGCTGAAGGGAATGAATGCTTGGCATAGTTGACGCGGTGCCAAGCAAGTGAGCTGCGTTGGTGCCGGGCTTCTTGAGAGTCGTCGGAGATGCAAATAATGACAAAAATGGAAAGTATTCCATCGCATTCCTGACGTGATTGCAGATGTAGGAGGAGGCTCGGAGTATCAGGAGATGAGTCACTCACCACACCATGGTGGTTCAAAGGTGGCTCAGTGGTCTCTTTGTTGTCACATGCACTAGGGACAGTGAAGTACATTTATTGGGCCTGTCCCACTTAGGAGACCTAAACAGCAGCCTCTGGTGACCTTGCCCACCACCCAAAAAAAAAAATCAAGGTCGAGGTGACCTGCAACCTCCTACCACCTCCCACGCACATGTTGAAAACCTTCCTCGACTATGAAGGAAACCGGTTTCGACTAGACCTGCGACTAAAAAATGACCGATTTTTAAAACGGCAACCGAGGCCGGTTTTAATCATGATGAAAAAATAGCAGCAACCTCGATGAAGCCTCGACCACACGGAAACCACATTAGGGAGAGTGACCAAAACCTCCGGTGACCTCATGGAAACCTTGGATGGCGGGCAAGGTCACCAGATGTTGCTGTTTAGGTCTCCGAAGTGGGACAGGGGCTTAAGACTGTGCCCGTACATTAGCACGATCTCCACGGACAGTACAGAATGCACAGAGCAGTCCATATGCTAGAGGCACCATTTTACAGTCCCAGCTCCAGCTGGCCACTAAGGCCCATCGCAGCCGTTGCCTCCATTTCTGTCATCCCGCGATCCAGCACGTGTTCCCCGGGGGGGAGGAGGGGTTACTTCTTTATAACGGATTTTGGTTATAGTGGACGGACTTTCCGACGACTGTCCGCGCCGCACCCTGGCTCGTACCGCCTCCACGCCGTGCCTGCCGCCACCACCACCGCCAACCCTCTGGCCTCCCGCGGGCTGTGACCATCGACTCCGGCGATCCACGCCTCTCCCCCGTCAATCCCCCTGGATTCCAGGCCCAGTTCTAGACCAGGAATCTGCAGTAGATCGCCTACCCAAAATGTCACCTATCCATGTTCTCCGGAGATGTTGAAGATAGACACAATAACCTGGAGTAATTCAGCGGGTCAGACAGCATCTCTGGAGAAAAGGAATAGATGATGTTTCGGGTCGAGACCCTTCTTCCCACATAGAAATACAGAAATTAGGTGCAGGAGTAGGCCATTCGCCCCTTCGAGCCATTCAATATGATCATGGCTGATCATCCAACTCAGTATCCTGTACCTGCTTTCTCTCCATACCCCCTGATCCCTTTAGCCACAAGGGCCACGTCTAACTCCCTCTTAAATATAGCCAATGAACTGGCCTCAACTACCTTCTGTGGCAGACTAATTCCCATATTTACCGATGCTTAAACTTTGCACTGGATTCAGTTCAGACACAATATCATCATCCAAATTTTCCTCATTTCTTGGAGAGATTGGTTGACTTTGGAACAATGAATTGCAGATGCTGGTTTATTCCAAAGAAAGACACAAAGTGCTGGAGTAACTCAGCGAGTCAGGCAGCATCTCTGGAGAAAAGTCCTATCAATGTACCTGTCTAAATCTTTCTTAAAAGTTGTGTTAGTACCTGCCCCAACTACCTCCTGTGGCAGTTTGTTTACATGTACACCTGCATCTACAGGTAGACAGGTAGAAGGTACAGGAGCTTGAAGACTGCAACAACCAGGTTCAGGAATAGCTACTTCCCCACAGCCATCAGGCTATTAAACCTGGTTCGGACAAAACTCTGATTATTAATAACCCATTATCTGTTATTTGCACTTTATCAGTTTATTTATTCATGTGTGTATATATTTATATTATGGTATATGGACACACTGATCTGTTTTGTAGTAAATGCCTACTATGTTGGACGACCAGGTGGACGACTAGGAAAAGGGGAGATGCAGCGAGACCTGGGTGTCATGGTACACCAGTCATTGAAAGTAGGCATGCAGGTGCAGCAGGCAGTGAAGAAAGCGAATGGTATGTTAGCTTTCATAGCAAAAGGATTTGAGTATAGGAGCAGGGAGGTTCTACTGCAGTTGTACAGGGTCTTGGTGAGACCACACCTGGAGTATTGCGTACAGTTTTGGTCTCCAAATCTGAGGAAGGACATTATTGCCCTAGAGGGAGTGCAGAGAAGGTTCACCAGACTGATTCCTGGGATGTCAGGACTGTCTTATGAAGAAAGACTGGATAGACTTGGTTTATACTCTCTAGAATTTAGGAGATTGAGAGGGGATCTTATAGAAACTTATAAAATTCTGAAGGGGTTGGACAGGCTAGATGCAGGAAGATTGCTCCAGGTGTTGGGGAAGTCCAGGACAAGGGGCCACAGCTTAAGGATAAGGGGGAAATCCTTTAAAACCGAGATGAGAAGAACTTTTTTCACACAGAGAGTGGTGAATCTCTGGAACTCTCTGCCACAGAGGGTAGTTGAGGCCAGTTCATTGGCTATATTTAAGAGGGAGTTAGATGTGGCCCTTGTGGCTAAGGGGATCAGAGGGTATGGAGAGAAGGCAGGTACGGGATACTGAGTTGGATGATCAGCCATGATCATATTGAATGGCGGTGCAGGCTCGAAGGGCCGAATGGCCTACTCCTGCACCTAATTTCTATGTTTCTATGTCTATGTTTCTATGTTCTGTGTGCTGAAGCAAAGCAAGAATTTCATTGTCCTATCAGGGACACATGACAATAAACTCACTTGAACTTGAGATCAGGTAGACACTAAGATAGACACAAAGTGCTGGAGTAACTCAGCGAGTCGGGCAGCATCTCTGGAGAACAGGATGTGTGACATTTCGGGTCAGAACCCTTCTTCAGGCTGAAAGTAGAGGGAGGGAACTGTCGCTAGACAAGGCCAGAGCAAATTCAGGCCAGCAACAGACGACCAAGAAAGGGGGCGGCCATAATGGTCCATTGATGGCTGGGTAGAGGTGATAATAAAGGGATGTGAACAGTGGAACTAGTAGGATGACTAGGGTGAGGGAGGGGAGGAGGGGGGCAGGGAGAGAGGGAATGCAGGAGTTACTTGAAACGAGAGGAATCAACGTTCACACTGCAGCATTGTAAGCTTTCTAGTGCAACCCTGGAGCTGGTCGGTCATTCCTGGACCTGTTCCAGCTCACCTTTCCTGCACGCTCTCTTTCATATCCTTCCTCAAGTGTGGAGGACGGAATTAGACCCAATGCTCCAGCTGGGAGCCCGCCAGTATTTTCCACAATCTCTCTGCTTTTATATTCTGTCTCTTTATGAATCCCAGCATCCGATATCCTCATTGAATACCCCCTCAACACATCCCTGCCCTGAGCAGGATTAATCCACCCGTGCACTCTGGCTTCTGTTCTTGCACCCCCTTTACAACTGTGCCTTGTGCCCAAATACCCAATGATGACCTTGTCTACCTACAGTTCCCCCCCTCTACTTTCACACCGAAGAATAAGAATAGGTCCCGACCTGAAACGTCACCTATCCCCTTTCCTCCAGAGATGCTGCCTGACCCGTTGAGTTACCCCAGCACTTTGTGTCCGTTTTGCGCATTGTGTCGGTAGTGGTTTGCTACCACTACCTGTACAATGATAATACCTTACTTGGTTCGTTCGTTCGCTCATGTGTCTGACAACGCATAGCTCGCTGTTGGCTTCCGTCGACGTCCAACATGGTGACAGAATTGGCTGCCCGAAGCGTCACAAAGTGTATCGTGTCGTCGTTTGTGGGCATCGCTTCTGTCATCAGTTCAAGTTCAAGTTCAAGTGAGTTTATTGTCATGTGTCCCTGATAGGACAATGAAATTCTTGCTTTGCTTCAGCACGCAGAACATAGTAGGCATTGACTACAAAACAGATCAGTGTGTCCATATACCATAATATAAATATATACACACATGAATAAATAAACTGATAAAGTGCAAATAACAGATAATGGGTTATTAATAATCAGAGTTTTGTCCGAGCCAGGTTTAATAGCCTGATGGCTGTGGAGAAGTAGCTATTCCTGAACCTGGTTGTTGCAGTCTTCAGGCTCCTGTACCTTCTACCTGAAGGTAGCAGGGAGATGAGTGTGTGGCCAGGATGGTGTGGGTCTTTGATGATACTGCCAGCCTTTTTGAGGCAGCGACTCCCTCTTACTTATAGTTTCTTATAGAAACTTACAAAATTTTCTTATAGAAACTTACAAAATTCTTAAGGGGTTGGACAGGCTAGATGCAGGAAGATTGTTCCCGATGTTGGGGAAGTCCAGAACAAGGGGTCACAGCTTAAGGATAAGGGGGACCGAGATGAGAAAAACATTTTTCACACGGAGAGTGGTGAATCTGTGGAATTCTCTGCCACAGAAGGTCGTTGAGGCCAGTTCATTGGCTATATTTAAGAGGGCCCTTGTGGCTAAAGGAATCAGGGGGCATGGAGAGAAGGCAGGTGCAGGATACTGAGTTGGATGGTCAGCCATGATTATATTGAATGGCGGTGCAGGCTCGAAGGGCCGAATGGCCTACTCCTTCCCCTATTGTCTATGTTTCTATGTTTCTACTTGGTTATAGCTGACAATCTGCAATAACGGACTCTATCCCCTACCCTACAGTCCATTATAACGAGGGTTTACTGTTATACAAAACATAAATAGCTCAAGAAAAGTTAGCCTGAGGCCCACACTATACACTAGGGAATGGAAAATTAATGCTGGCTTTCTCAATAACGTCTCATCCTGGAAAATCTCCCAACAAAAACAAGGAAATGACATAAATGTTATCTAAGTTTCTGCAGTATAGTTTTCAGGAAATAACCTTGACGTGAAAATAAATCTGACATTTGAAGCTGAGATATAAAAATAAATGAAGATACAAATTATTTTATTAACTAGGGTGACTAAAGGATCAATTGAGACACAAGGAACTGCAGATGCTGGTTTACAAAAATAGACACAAAGTGCTGGAGTAACTTCGCGGGTCAAGCAGCATCTTAGTTTTTAGCTTAGAGATACAGAGCGGAAACAGGCCCTTCGGCCCACCGAGTCCGCACTGGCCAGCGATCTCCGCACACTAACACGATCCTACACACACTAGGGAAAGTTTACTTTTTTTTGTACCAAGCCAATTAACCTACAAACCTGTCCGCCTTTGAAGTGTGGGGGGGAACCGAATATCTCGGAGATCACTGGGAGAACGTACAAACTCCGTACAAACAAGCATCTGTTGTCAGGATTGAACCCGTGTCTCTGGCGCTGTGAGGCAGTAGCTCAAAGCCACCCCACTGCACCTCTGGAGAACGTGGATAGGTGATGAACGTCTGAAGAAGGGTCCCGACCAAAAATCCACATTCATGCTCTAAAAAGACCTATTTCTGATCTCCAGCTTGACTCAGTTGCCAGTCCCGCTGAGTTAAGGGCCTGTCCCACTTTCGCGACAATTCAAAACCTCTGCTGAGTTTAAAGGACCTAACAAAAAAAATCCAGATTGTGGTAATCTACAAATTCCTACGACCTTCCACGACTATGTTCACGAACTCCTACGTGTATGTCTACGAATTCCCACGACTATTTCGATGCCCTCCTTACGAGTAAAAAGTTGCAATTTCTTTCATCCCGACCATTTTTTTACTCGTGGACATTTTTTATCGGGCGGGAATAAACGTCCCGACTTACCTGATGCCGCGAGTACCTACGGCTGGAATAACGGGCGCTACGATATATCTATGGACTCCTACGGACTTGTTACGGACATTCTGCGAGTTTGAATCAAGGGGAAAACTCGGGAGAATTCGTGAATTACTTCGAGAAAGTGTGACAAGACCTTAACTCCAGCACTGTATGCCTTTTGTTCTGGGGAGAATAAAACCATCAGGCTGTACAACACAGCACAAAACCAAACTTAACTATGGACTTCTACGCAGTTCATTTGACTTGGGTTTATTTATCCACCAGTATTGTGGATATTAATTTTTGTATTTTTGTTCATCATTTATTATCCATGTGTATCATGTTTAAGGGCCTGTTATGCTGCTGCAAGTTGGAATTTAAATATTCCGTTCTCCTTTACATATAACAATTAAACACTCTTGTAAACTCCTGGTCAGGAAGGGATGCATTTGTGCACTAAAATAAATTAGTGAATTAACAACTTTTGATAGATAGTTCAATGGTGCTAGAGTGGTCAAGAGTCCAGTTCAGTTATAGGAAAGATATTGTTCAGTTCAGTTATAGGAAAGATATTGTCAAGCTTGAATGGGTTCAGAGAAGATTTACGAGTGTGTTGCCAGGACTAGAGGGTGTGAGCTACAGGGAGAGGTTGAGTAGGCTGGGTCTCTATTCCATGGAGCGTAGGAGGATGAGGGGAGATCTTTTAGAAGTGTACAAAATCATGAGAGGAATTGATCGGGTAGATGCACAGAGTCTTTTATCCAGAGAAGGGGAATCGAGGACCAGAGGACATAGGTTCAAGGTGAAGGGGAAAAGATTTAATAGGAATCAGAGGGGTAACTTTTTCACACAGGGTGGGTGTATTTAACAAGCTGCCAGAGGAGGTGGTTGAGGCTGGGACTATCCTATTGTTTAAGAAACAGCTGGACAGGTACATGGATAGGACAGGTTTGGAGGGCTATGGACCAAGCGCAGGCAAGTGGGACTAGTGTAGCTGGGACATTGTTGGCCGGTGTGGACGAGTTGGGCCGAAGGGCCTGTTTCCACACTGTATCACTCTATGACTATAACTGGATTAGAGGACGGCAGATTCGGGCGGCACGGTGGCGCAGCGGTAGAGTTGCTGCCTCACAGCGCCAGTAATCCCAGGTTCGATCCTGACTACGGGTGTAGGCTGTACGGAGTTTGGACGTTCTCCCCGTGATCGCGTGGATTTCCTCCGGTTTCCTCCCACACTCCAAAAACGTGCGAATCTGTAGGTTAATTGGCTTCAGTAAATTGTCCCTTGTGTGTAGGATAGAACTGCGCTGGTCGGCGTGGACTCGACGCGCAGTAGGGTTCGTTTCCACACTGTATTTCTAAACTAAATTAAACTAAAAGACTGCACTCTTAAGAACCATGAACATTTGTGGGAGCTTTTTTCTTAATGAACTTAATTGTCGACCCTTCCAGCTGCAGAATCAATGGATTCAGGTTTAGGCTTAGATCTATTATTGTCACATGTACCGAGATACAGTGAAACATAGAAACATAGAAATTAGGTGCAGGAGTAGGCCATTCGGCCCTTCGAGCCTTTGATCATCCAACTCAGTATCCCGTACCTGCCTTCTCTCCATATCCTCTGATCCCCTTAGCCACAAGGGCCACATCTAACTCCCTCTTAAATATAACCAATGAACTGGCCTCGACTACCCTCTGTGGCAGAGAGTTCCAGAGATTCACCACTCTCTGTGTGAAAAAAGTTCTTCTCATCTCGGTTTTAAAGGATTTCCCCCTTATCCTTAAGCTGTGACTCCTTGTCCTGGACTTCCCCAACATCGGGAGCAATCTTCCTGCATCTAGCCTGTCCAACCCCTTAAGAATTTTATAAGTTTCTATAAGATCCCCTCTCAATCTCCTAAATTCTAGAGAGTATAAACCAAGTCTATCCAGTCTTTCTTCATAAGACAGTCCTGACATCCCAGGAATCAGTCTGGTGAACCTTCTCTGCACTCCCTCTAGGGCAATAATGTCCTTCCTCAGATTTGGAGACCAAAACTGTACGCAATACTCCAGGTGTGGTCTCACCAAGACCCTGTACAACTGCAGTAGAACCTCCCTGCTCCTATACTCAAATCCTTTTGCTATGAAAGCTAACATACCATTCGCTTTCTTCACTGCCTGCTGCACCTGCATGCCTACTTTCAATGACTGGTGTACCATGACACCCAGGTCTCGCTGCATCTCCCCTTTTCCTAGTCGGCCACCATTTAGATAATAGTCTGCTTTCCTGTTTTTGCAGGAACCATACAGTGAAAACCTTTGTTGTGCATGAGATCAGATTATACTATACATAAATATAATCAAGCCAAACTCAAGTACGATAGAACTGAGAAATTTCTCCTCATCTCAGTTCTGGATCCTATCTTGTGAAACAAGGATCTGCAAGTGCTGGTCAATACACAAAAGGACACAAAGTGCTGGAGTAACTCAGTGAGTCAGGCAGCATCTCTGGAGAATATGGACAGGCAAAGTTTCGGACCATGACCAGAAAGGTCACCTGAAGGGGGGTCTTGACCTGAAATGTCACCTATCAGGGGCGGCACGGTGATACAGCGGTAGAGCTGCTGCCTCACAGCGAGCGCCAGAGTCCCGGGTTTGATCCTGACCATGAGTGCTGACTATACGGAGTTTGCACGTTCTCCCCGTGACCACGTGTGTTTTCTCCGGGAGCTCCGGTTTCCTTCATTGAAACATATAAGATTGTTAAGGGCTTGGACACACTAGAGGCAGGAAACAAGTTCCCGATGTTGGGGGAGTCCAGAACCAGGGGCCACAGTTTAAGAATAAGGAGTAAGCCATTTAGAATGGAGACGAGGAAACACTTTTTCTCACAGAGAGTGGTGAGTCTGTGGAATTCTCTGCCTCAGAGGGCGGTGGAGGCCGGTTCTCTGGATGCTTTCAAGAGAGAGCTAGATAGGGCTCTTAAAGATGGCGGAGTCAGGTGATATGGGGAGAAGGCAGGAACGAGGTACTTTCGGGATGATCAGCCATGATCACATTGAATGGCGGTGCTGGCTCGTAGGGCCAAATGCCGTACTCCTGCACCTATTGTCTATTGTCTACTGTCTATTGTCTATATTGTCCTCCCACACTCCAAAGCCATACAGGTTTGTAGGTTAATTAGCTTGGGTAAAGATTATAAATGGTCCCGAGTCTGTAGGATGGTGCTGGTGTATAGGTATCGCTGGTCAACGTGGACTTGGTGGGCCGATGGGCCTGTTTCCATGCTGTATCTCTAAACTAAACTAAACTAATCAGTCAGATGAAGGGTCCTGACCCAAAACATCACCTTTCCATGTTCTCCAGAGATGCTACCTGGCCCGAAACGTTGCCTATTTCCTTCGCTCCATAGATGCTGCTGCACCCGCTGAGTTTCTCCAGCATTTTTGTGTACCTGCTGCCTGACCTGTTGAGTTACTTCAGCACTTTGTGTCCTTTCAAGAACCTTTCTTCTCATCTGTCCACCTTGGTTCCCAGATTCCAAATTTGCAGGAAACGTTCCCACATCCGGCCCTGTGTGGATTTTGTGAGCTGTTGTGGAGAGTCCTCTTTTCCTTCTGCACTACTTCCTGGGAAGATTACGGAGAGTCGGTTTGTCAAGGAAGACTCTCTCTAACTTCTACAGGTGCACAGTAGAGAGCATGCTGACCGGTTGCATCGTGGCTTGGTTCGGCAATTTGAGCGCCCTGGAGAGGAAAAGACTACAAAAAGTAGTAAACACTGCCCAGTCCATCATCGGCTCTGACCTTCCTTCCATCGAGGGGATTTATCGCAGTCGCTGCCTCAAAAAGGCTGGCAGTATCATCAAAGACCCACACCATCCTGGCCACACACTCATCTCCCTGCTACCTTCAGGTAGAAGGTACAGGAGCCTGAAGACTGCAACATCCAGGTTCAGGAATAGCTACTTCCCCACAGCCATCAGGCTATTAAACCTGGCTCGGACAAAACTCTGATTATTAATAACCCATTTTCTGTTATTTGCACTTTATCAGTTTATTTATTCATGTGTGTATATATGTATATTATGGTATATGGACACACTGATCTGTTTTGTAGTAAATGCCTACTGTGTTCTGTGTGCTGAAGCAAAGCAAGAATTTCATTGTCCTATACAGGGACACATGACAATAAACTCACTTGAACTTGAACTTGAACTTGAACACTAACGTGTCCCTTCTGCCTTCCCGCAGAACCCTACATCCAGTCCAGATTTTACCGCTCGCCCGAGATCCTGCTGGGTCTCCCCTTCTGCGAGAAGGTGGACATGTGGTCGCTGGGCTGTGTGATGGCCGAGCTTCATCTGGGCTGGCCCCTCTACCCCGGCAACAGCGAGTACGACCAGATCCGCTACATCGTGGAGACCCAGGGGCTGCCCAAAGACCAGCTCCTCAACGCCGCCACCAAGGCGGCCCAGTTCTTCCACCGTGGACCCCGCCAACACTCCGGCCCGCAGTGGCAGCTCAAGTGTGCCACTGACTACCAAGCAGAGACCATGATGCAGCCTCTGGAGAGGAGGAAGTACATGCTCAAGTCCCTGGATCAGCTGGAGACCATCAACATCACCAAGACCATCTTCCCCGATGACGAGGTGATCGCCGAGTTCCACGACCGCAAGAACATGGTGGAGCTGATCAAGAGGATGCTGACTCTGGACTCCCACGAACGCATCACCCCCAGCGCCGCCCTCAAGCACCCTTTCGTCACCATTCAGCAGCTGAAGATGACCCACGAGCACACCAAGTACTACGAGCAGTCGGTACAAGGCCTCAACGCGGCCCTCAACTCCCAGCGCAGGGCCCTCAACTCCGACCGCCAGTACTACAGCCTGGTGGACGAGTCGTACTACTCCAACCCCGAGTGCTACTACGAGTGCAGGCAGGCCCACCACATCCCCAGCATCACCTCCATGCAGCGGGCCATTGACAAGATGGACAACTTGACTATTGAGGAGCCCGGCCGGGAGATTAACTTCAGTACGTGGCAGGAGGGAGCGGGCAAGGCCGGGTACCAGCCTTCCACCTCCAAGGCGGGCAACCCCAGCTGCTTGCCCCACTCCTACCACCAAGGGGCCTGCTTTAGGCCCAACCACCCCGCGCACAGGCACAGGAAAGAACCGGCCACGGGCTACTACACCAACCGATGTGGGCTGAAGCAGAGGAAGGCTCCTCACCATTCCAAGTCCGACCCGGCCTTCGGGAACGTGATCCTCCTGGGGCAGGAACCCCCCGCGGAGATCATTAACTGGGAGGAGGAAGAGGCGGAGGCCATCTTTGCAGCGGCGTCTTCCTCGGCGCAAGAGGTGAAGAGGCCCGAAGAAGCGATGGCACTCAAAGAGGCTCCAGATCCTGAGGTAAGGTCGAGGTAAGGTCAAAGAAAGCACAGGACCAAAGATACTAGGCACAGGACTGCCATGTGATGGTCATAGGGGTGTTGACATAGCAACCAGCTCTGTACCACTTCACTTGCTCCACTTCCAACCTCACCTACTGCTCCTGGTGTTCCCAACGTGGCCTCCTACTCATCCGCAAAAACCAAGCGTAGACTAGTCATAGAGTCAGTCCTAGAGTCAGTCATAGAGTGATACAGTGTGGAAACAGGCCCTTCGGCCCAACTTGCCCACACCGGCCAACATGTCCCAGCCACACTAGTCCCGCCTGCCTGCATTTGGCCCATATTGCTCCAAACCTGACCTATCCATGTACCTGTCTAAGTGTTTCTTAAAGTTAGTCCCAGCCTCAACTATCTCCTCTGGCAGCTTGTTCCATACACCCAACACTCTCTGTGTGAAAAAGTTACACCTTAGATTCTTTTCCCCTTCACCTTAAACCTATGTCCTCTGGTCCTCCATTCACCTACTCTGGGCAAGAGACTTTGTGCAACCATTATGCCATAGACTTGCATTCTATTCAAGGCCTGCTGGATCTCCCAGTTGCAAATCAGTTTAACTCCTCTTCCCATTTCCATCCCAACCTGTTAGTTTTAGTTTAGTTTAGTTTAGAGATACAGTGCGGAAGCAGGCCCTTCGACCCACTGGGTCCGCTCCGACCAGCGATCCCCGCACATCAACACTATCCTACACCCACTAGGGGACAATTTTACATTTAGACCAAGCCAATGAACCAACAAACCTGTAGGTCTTTGGAGTGTGGGCGGAAACCGAAGATCTCGGTGAAAACCCACGCGGTCACTGGGAGAACGTTCAAACTCCATAGAGACAGCAACCGTAGTCAGGATGGAACCCGGGTCTCGGGCACGGTAAACGCTGTGAGGCAGCAACTCTACCGCTGCGATCCTGTGCCACCCTATTATATGTCATGTGTTTCTACATGAGTTCAAATCAAAGTACTGACTGGGATACATAACACCAAAGACCCTACAGCGAGCAAGATCGTCCACTCGACGAAAAAGACGTAGTACGGTCATGGGCAGATTCGTGGGTAATTTTCGGCCCCATTTCCGTAACCGGCTTCCGTCTCCGCACCAAAGATCCCGTAGCGGAGCAAAGATACTAGTGCGGAGACGGAAGCCGGTTACGGAAACGTCCTCGTAAAAATAAAAGTTCTTTGGTAAAAATCTTCTCCTCATTTTCAGAATTTTAATTTATTAACACAAACTGTTCCCCCGCAACGTTGATTCGGGTCGGGTCGGGTCAGGTTACTGAAATGGATGAAAAAAAGGCCCACGTTCCGCTCCGTTGCGTACTACACGTCAGCCCATTGCATTTAGCAGGAGTGGTCTATCTTGCTCTGCTATAGGATCTTTGCATAACACAACTAGTGGTCAGCTGACATTCTTGGGCCAAAGAACCCAAGAGCTTTTTGGTTCAACAATATATATGGCAGTGGATTGATAATGGAGATTGATTATGTTCACTGAGATTCATGAGCAGAGAGGGATTAAGCCAGGACTGGATGTCCTTCGGGTTACAGGGGTTATGGGGAGAAGGCAGCAGAATAGGGTTAGGTGGAATGGTGGAGCAGACTTGATGGGCTGAATGGCCTAATTCTGCTACTATCACTCATGATCTTATGGATACACTCGAAATATGAGCACAAGCACAAAGTGCTGGCAGAACTCAGTGGGTCAGGCAGCACCTGTGGGTGATGGACATCCCAAACTTAAGGTAGGGACCCTTAATCAGACTTGTGAAGACTGCAGACAGAGACAAACTGCTGGAGTAACTCAGCTGGTCAGGCAGTATATCTGGAGAAAAGGAATAGGTGAGGTTTCGGGTCGAGACCCTTCTTCAGATTGAAGACTGCAGCCTCTTGCATTGACACTAGGAAGGTACAAGAACATAAGGAGAAGCAAGGGTAGGCCATTCGTTCCCTTGCTAGCTGTCCTTGCCATTCATTGTGATCATGGATGACATTTATACCTTGGCACATTTCTACACAATGCCTCTCCCTTGATTCACTTAGCACATAAAAATCTTTCAATATCAGTCTTGAATATACTCAGTAACGGACCCTCCATAGCCCCCTAACAAGGGTGAAGTATGTAGGAAGGAACTGCAGATGCTGGTTTACCCTGAAGATAGACACAAAATGCTGGAGTAACCCAGCAGGACAGGCAGCATCTCTGGATAGAAGGAATGGGTGACGTTTCGGGTCGAGTCTCGATCCAACTTGTCGTACACATTCCTTCTATCCAGAGATGCTGCTTTTTCCGCTGAGTTACTCCAGCATTACTCTCGCATTTATTCCCGCAAACTAGAGCACCCGGAGAAAACCCATGCGGTCAGAGGGAGAAACGTGTAAACTCCATACAGACAGCACTCGTAGTCAGGATCGAACCTGGGTCTCTGGTGCTGCAAGGCAGCAACTCTACCGGTGTGGCACCATGCCGTCCCTTTGTGCTGCTGTGTCGTTCAATCAATCAACCGATCGATCGATCGATCAGTCAATCAATCTCTTTGTGTAGGAAGGAACTGCGGATGCCGGTTTAAACCGAAGATAGACACAAAAAGCTGAAGCAACTCAGCGGGTCAGGCAGCATCTCTGGAGCAAAGGAATAGGTGACGTTTCGGGTCGAGACCCTTCTTCAGACGGAGAGTCGGGGGAAAGGGAAACAAGAGATGCAGATGATGATGTAGAGAGATATGGAACAACTGACTGAAAGATATGCATAAAGTAATGATGATAAAGGAACCTGGCCATTGTTAGTCGGACTCAATCAAAATGATAGCAGGCAGCCTTGGAAGCCTTACCCCACTACTCAAACCTCACGTCAAAAACCTCGGCGTGATATTTGACTCTGCACTGAAATTTGACAAACAAGTCAATGCCGTGGTAAAAGCTAGCTTCTTTCAGCTTCGGATGATGGCTAAAATAAAACAATTCCTCCACTCTGATCACCTCGAAAAAATCATCCACACATTCATCTCCTCCCGCCTAGATTACTGCAACTCTCTTTACACTGGCATCAGCCGACCTTCCCTGTTCCGCCTGTAACTGGTCCAAAACGCCGCAGCGAGACTCGAAAAAGGGACCACATCACCCCGATCCTGGCCTCTCTCCACTGGCTCCCTGTGCGGTTCAGTATACATTTCAAGACCCTCCTCCATGTCTACAAAGCCCTCAATGGGCTGGCCCGCTCCTACATTAAAAGTCTTCTCACCCACCACTCCACCTCCAGGTCCCTCAGATCGGCCGACTTGGGGCTGCTGAATATCCCGCGGTCCAGGCATAAGCTCAGGGGTGTCCGCGCCTTTGCGGTTGCAGCCCCTAGACTGTGGAACAGTATCCCCCTTCCCATCAGAACTGCCCCTCCATCGACTCCTTTAAGTCAAGACTAAAGACTTATCTATACTCCCAAGCCTTTCCTGACGTCCACTGAGTGAGGGCTATATGTATATATGTATGTCGTTTGTTTGTTTATACTATTCTTATAACAAATGTAAAGCACTTTGGCCAACGAGAGTTGTTTTTTAAATGTGCTATATAAATAAATGTGACTTGACTTGACTTGTTAACTGTGGGCTAGGTGAAAACGAGTTACAGACAATGAGAAACAACGCGAGGGCTTTGAAGCCGGTACAACGACTTGGGTGGGGGAGGGGACGGAGAGAGGGGGTGCAAGGATTACTTGAAGCAATGAATCTTTTTACTATTTTACGCAGAGATCTCAACCAAGCCAACAGGACTCCGAACATTCCGACAACTTTGACAATGAATGGTTGAACAACGGCAGCGAGACCTGGAGTCCCGAAAGCACAGATTCTGTCTCCATTGAATACGAAGAGTTACAGCCCCGGAGCAACAGTTACCAGAATTATGTACACATGGAAAATCAACATTAGTCCTCTTGCCAAGTGGGCCATGCAGACAGCGCCACCTGCTGATCAGACAAGACTGCAAATGATTTTACAATGTGACAAATGCCTCGGTTATTTGCCACAAAATAAACCGTCAATAAATCTTCAACTGTAAGCATCATTTTATTTATAATAATGCAACGTGAAAAAAATATAGACCTCTCAGGTCATAGGAAAGGAATTTAGAAAATATGTATTGCGCTGAAACTTGCCAGGCCTGAAATGAATGCCATGGCCAGTCAGGAGATAAAATGAAGCAGGGAAGATTTGAAAGTCCTTAATTCAGGACAAAATGGCTGGTTTAATGTGACTGAGTATTGGTGCTGATTCAATCTGCTTCTGAAATTGACTTTATCCGAACTCTGAACTTTCGGGGTCGTTTGGGAAAGAGCTTTGATTTGTTATCCATTTATTCAGTGTTAAAGCACTCTGTGTATTCTGTATTGTTAATAAAAATGTTTGAAAATCAATCGGTTTTGTTGGGTCGAATCATCTTCCCAGGTCCAAGTTGCATGGAAATTGTCTATTTGTCTATTGAAATGGTCAATGCCTCGCGAGGGGACCTCGGTTTGGGATCTGCTCCACGCCAAGACCGCGAGAAATCGTGGGCGCGTAGCCCAGACCGTCACGCAAACCAACCTCCCTTCCGTTGACTCCATCTACACCTCACGCTGCCTCGGCAAGGCCAGCAGCATCATCAAGGGCCAGTCTCACTCCCTCTTCTCCCCTCTCCCAACAGGCAAGAGGTAAAGAAGTGTGAAAACGCACACCTCCAGATTCAGGGACAGTTTCTTCCCAGAAAACTGAACCATCCTCTCACCAACTGGAGAACGGTCCTGACTAAGGAGACGCTCAGACCATCTATAATTGGACTTTATCTTGCACTGAACATGACACCCTTTATCCTGTATCTGTACGCTATGGACGGCTTGATTGTAATCATGTATAATCTTTCCACTGACTAGGTAGCACGCAACTAAAAAACTTTTCACTGTACCTCGGAACACGTGACAATAAATAAACTGAAGCTAGACACAAAACGCTGGAGTAACTCAGTGGGACAGGCGGCGTCTCTGGAGAGAAGGAATGGGTGACGTTTCGGGTGGAGACCCTTCTTCAGACTGGTTAGGGACTTCCCTAACCAGTCTGAAGAAGGGTCTTGATGAACAGCAACCTATTCCTTGTTCATCCAAGGCTTGTGTGACACATGGCATTGCCAATGCTAGGAAAAACTTGGCAACGAACTGACAACGATAGTGCCCACTTCAAGTGCTGTCCAATCTGACCACCTTACAGAGGCAGAACCTCACCTCCGATGATGCTCCTCACACCTCCCCTTGGGCCACGACCTCACCATTGGACATCAATGTCTCCCAGACGGACAGTGATCCCATGTCCTTGAATATCTGAGAAGTGATGGCTGATCATCCCCAATCAGTACCCCGTTTCAGTAACAAAGTAGGACATGGTGGGGAGAACAAAGTGGATCCCCCGGGATCCTAATTAATATTTTTGTAACGTCGCCAGCAGCAGACACATAGCGACTCTTTGTGTACTTTGTGTATCATTGAACCATTGAACTGGGAGATTGTCCAAACCCAAAACGCATACTTCCACCCAGCTCCACTGGTAGGGCCATCTCAGTGCACCAATCCTTCACTGTTTGACCCACAAATTTGTTTCTTCCTGCATTTATCCCTTGTTTTTAGTTTTAGAGATACAGCGGGGAAACAGGCCCATCAGCCCACCGAGTCCGCACCGACCAGTGATCACCGCACACTAACACTATCCTACACACCCCAGGGACAATTTACATTCATACAAAGCCTACAAACATGTACGTCTTTGGAGTGTGGGAGGAAACCGAAGATCTCGGGCAAAAACCCGGGCGGTCATGTGGAGAACGTACATGCTCCGTATGGTCAGCGCCCGTAGCCGGGATCCAACCCGGGTCTCTGGCGCTGCAAGCGCTGTAAAGGGGCTGTCCCACAGCGGCGACCTAATCCAAGAGTTAAGAAGATGTCTTCGACCTTCAAGCTCGAGGGCACTCGCCTGGAAAACCTCGAGCTGGATCGACCGTCCGCGTTGAAACAGCGAGCTGGATCGACCGACTGCACACACACACACATCGCAAAGGCGGGGGCCAGGGAAAGTGGGGGAGCGCTGTCTGAAATTCGCACCTGCGACGAAGAGGAAGGTAAAAGACGGCTGGCACAGTGAACGGTACGTCCTTTAGAGAGTGCGGGGGGGGAGAGAAGGAGAGAGATGGGGAGAGATGGGGAGAGAAGGAGAGAGGAGAGAGGAGAGAGAAGGAGAGGAGAGAAAAGGGGAGAGAGGGGGAGAGAAGGGGAGAGAAGGAGAGAGGAGAGAGAAGGGGAGAGAGGGGGAGAGAAGGAGAGAGGAGAGAGAAGGGGAGAGAGGGGGAGAGAAGGGGGGGAGGTGGGGTTAGAAGGAATGGAGACAATTTTAAGAAGTATAACACCTTATTTGGATATTAGGGTCGTAGTTCCAATAAAGTTTCCCTAGGTTTTTTTAACAACATTAAAGGCATCAAGCCATGCTTGGGATAGTGAACATAGATTTACCGAGATGCT
Organism: Amblyraja radiata; assembly: GCF_010909765.2. Classification (NCBI taxonomy): domain Eukaryota; kingdom Metazoa; phylum Chordata; class Chondrichthyes; order Rajiformes; family Rajidae; genus Amblyraja; species Amblyraja radiata. The sequence goes on along the minus strand of NC_045996.1, from coordinate 8,860,936 downwards.
GTCTGACCAGTTGAGTTACTCCAGCACTTTTTTTTCCTACTGAAGTATAGTCTGCAAGGTGGTACAGCGGTAGAGTTGCTGCCTTACAGCGCCAGGGACCAGGGTTCGATCCCGACTACGGGTGGCGTCTGTACGGAGTTTGCACGTTCTTCCTGTGACTGCAGGTGTTCCGGTTTCCTCCCACATTCCAAAGACGTGCGGGCATCTTGTCTAATTGGCCTCTGTAAAAATCGACCATAGCGTATGGTGTAGGGTGATTATTGATCGGTGTGGACTCAGTGGGCCAAAGGGCCTGGATCTCGAAACTAAACAGGCATTGACGGAGGGGTTAATACTGGCAAAGGCAGTAGTTCCGTTTGTCTTTGGATGCCCACCAGAGCTCAGAAGGATAAGAAGGGGATCTCATTGAAACTTACTGGGTAATGAAAGGCCTGGATAGAGTGAATGTGGAGAGGATGTTTCCAGTAATGGGAGAGTCTAGAATAAAGGGAAGTGCCTTTATAAAGGAGACAAGGAGGAATTTCTTCAGTCAGAGGGTGGTGAATCTGTGGAATTCATTGCCAGAGACGGCTGTGGAGGCCAAGTCACTGGGTATTTTTAAAGCAGAAATTGATACGTTCTTGATTAGTACAAGTGTCAGGGGTTATGGGGAGAAGGCAGGGGAATGGGTTTGAGGGAAGATAGTAGATCAGCCATGAGTGAATGGTGGAGCAGATACAATGGGCCGAATGGCCTAATCCTCTCCTGTGACTTTTGGTGAGTCGAGGCCTCATACGCATGGCTGTTTTGTTTAAAATCATATTTCATGGGCTGTGTTTGGAGCCGGTCCTAGGATAAAGGACTAGACGTGTGATGGGAAGTGGAGATTCCTGCTCATCTTCCTTATCCCAGACACAAAATTGAATCATAATTCATCTTCGCACTGCATCGCAAAACTATCCTCCAAAAATCAGACTTGGCATCTGCAGACAATTCTTCCGTAACTCCAGTCGGTCTCTGTTGCTCTCTGAAGGTCCCGCATGCTTCAAGACTTGGTCAGAGTGAATGGTGATTGTTTGAACTAACTTTGATGAAATTGTGGGTTGAGGCATTTCGTGCCTGACAGATTTGCGATAAACAGTTTAATATGCGTGAGATGCGAAACTAATTTGACTCGCAATTTTATTTAAGGCGAGGTAGGATAGTGGCACAGTGGTAGAGTTGCTGCCTTACAGCGCCAGGGACCCAGGTTTCATCTTGACTATGGATGCTGTCTGAACGGAGTTTGTAGTCAGGCAGCATCTCTGGAGAACATGGACTGGCAAATTTCGGACCATGACCAGAAAGGTCACCTGAAGAGTGGTCTTGACCTGAAATGTCACCTATCAGGGGCGGTAGAACTGCTGCCTCACAGCGAGCGCCAGAGTCCCGGGTTTAATCCTGATCATGAGTGCTGACTAAACGGAGTTTGCACGTTCTCCCTGTGACTGGGTGGGTTTTCTCAGGTTTCCACCCACACGTACAGGTTTGTAGGTTAATTGGCTTCAGCTAACATTGTAAATTGTCCCCATTGTGCATAGGATAGTGTTATGCCCCTGTCCCACTTAGGAAACCTGAACGGAAACCTCTGGAGACTTTGCGCCCCACCCAAGGTTTTTGTGCAGTTCCCGGAGGTTTTTGTCAGTCTCCCTACCTGCTTCCACTACCTGCAACCTCCGGCAACCACCTGCAACCTCTGGGAACCGCACGGAAACCTTGGGTGGGGCGCAAAGTCTCCAGAGGTTTCCGTTCAGGTTTCCTAAGTGCGACAGGGGCATTAGTGTGCGGGGATCGCTGGTCAGAGCAGACTCGGTGGGCCAAAGGACTTGTTTCCGCGCTGTATCTCTAAACTGAACCCAACCATTTTTGCAGGAGTTTGAGTAATAGGTTTGGTCTTGCACCTGCACTGCACTGACACAGCAATCAAAGAGAATCTTTAATCAAGAATGGGTAACTTTAATTCATGTAACGCATGTTGTTTCTTTTGGTAAGACTTTTAACAGAGCGATGTGATGCACAAAATGAATCTCTCCCTGAACTGGCCTGTCATACATTCTCTCAGGGCAGGGAGAGCACCCGTTTGAGTATCAGAAAGGGCTGCTCCTCAAGTTTTGGCACTTTAGCCCCACGCTCCTGGTCTTTGGTCACTCGGTATGCAGGAGGGAGGGAGAGTCTGTTTGCTTCTGGGCCTAGCCAAGATGGCCATTCACGGCTCCAGGCAGCCGAGCAGCCGAGGGTTCTGCCCGAGTCGACTGCCTGCCCCTCTTCCTGGCCTACGCCCGTGCCCGCGTGTCCCTGGAGAGGGAGCAAGCACCCGGTGTCCACGGGGACTCTTGAGGCCTTCCGTGGACGCTGGCCCCCGCGGTGGGTCGCGTACATTGTCGATAAAGATGCCACCATTGTATTATAATGACTACCTGGTGAAATGTGACCATTGAAAGCCTTTGTATGCTCTGGTACGCTGTCAATTGCAATTACTGAATAAAGTCCTTGTTGAGACGAAGGCGAAAAAAGAGTGAAGCTCCCTCTACACTGTCCCATCACACGGGGACAGGGCAAGGACTGGGTTGGGCTAGGTGCATTGTTAAGCCCCTCTCTCCACAGGGTAGATTTGATGGCCAAATTCTACTCCAATTCCTTATGACCTTACACAGTCTTTGAAGCCCCCCCCCACAGCGCAGGTCAGGCTGATCGCGGGCCAGGTTGCTACCATCGCCTCAGCCCCGTTCTTTACTGGGTTAAACTCAAGCCGAGAGTCAGAGACCTCTTTAGCTACAGAGAGCAGAGGCAATGGCCCCACATGTGGAGCGTGGGAGACCGAGGGGTGACTTTAGACGTGTACAAGATCACGAGGGGCACAGATAAAGTGGACGCTCACAGTCTTTCCCCCAGGGTAGACGATTCTACAAGCAGATGGCATCAGTTTACGGTGATAGGAGTGGGATTTAAGGGGGACCTCAGGAGCAACTTTTCCACCCAGAGTGTAGTCTGTATCTGGAATGGGCTGCCAGGGGAAACTTTAGAAGCTGATGCATTTATTGTTTTTGAAGATATTTGGACATATATATGGATAGGAAGGGTTTGGAGGGACAAATGCAGGAAAATGGGACTATCCCGATATGGCGACTTGGTCGGCATGGCCAAGATGGGCCGAAGGGCCTGTTTCTCTGCTGTATAGCGCCCTGATCTAAGTGTGACTCCTGTACCTGAGATGGGAGACTGTTCTTGACTGCCCCAACCACTACAGTACCATGTGAGAGCAAGGAAATGCAGACGCCATGTAGATAGGAACTGAAGATGCTGGTTTACACCGAAGATAGACACATAATGCTGGAGTAACTCAGCGGGTCAGGCAGCATCTCTGGAGAAAAAAGAATGGGTGACGTTTCGGGTCGGGACACTTGTTCAGACTGAAAATAGAGGGGGGGAAACTATTTTTTCTTACCTCCAGTTCCCCCCCCCCCTCTCTACTTCCAGTCTGTGGAAGGGTCCTGACCCGAAACGTCACCCATTCTTTTTCTCCAGAGATGCTGCCTGATCCGCTGAGTTACTCCAGCATTTTGTGTCTATCTTTGGTATAAACCAGCATCTTCAGTTCCTATCTACATCAGCACTTTGTGTCTAACTGGTTTATTAAGGAGAGACACACATAAAGTGCTGGAGTAACTCGGCGGGTCAGGCAGCATCTCTGGAGAACATGGGATAGATGAAGTTCCCGAAGTAGGGTTTTGGCCTGAAGCATTCTCCAGAGATGCTGACTGACCCGCTGAGTTACTCCAACATTGTGTGTCTTTCCAAACACTGCAATGCTGTACCTGGGCACGGGGGGGGATAACAGAGGAACGTGGATGGATAAGGGACAGCGACAAGCAAGCGGTGAGCCACCATCTCTCCGTCTTTGTCGAGGACAAAATACGCTGAATTTTCCCGAGGGTGCCTCAAATCATTCCCTGCCCACAACAAGGCAAAAACGGACTCGGGAATTGCCCGGATAGTCTGCCAAAGCCACAACGATGATCAGGGGAATTCCCGACGGAGGTTGGTGATTGCATCCTGCACGTTCTAATGGACATCCACGAGTTCGAGTCCCAGGGCTCCGTCCCGAGCTGGTCCTTTGGCTTTCGGCGTGGGAGGGAGCTGTTCCTCATCCCAGGTGGTTTAGAAGGATCTACAGACATCGTGACGCTTCAGCCCGGGCTCCAGGAGCTTGCTGTACGGCGAGTCCCAGTCTCGCTTGAACACCTCCAGTAGTCGCTGCTGGACGGTGGGCTCTGGCAGCCCCCGCCTTGAAGACGTCTGGTTCACTACCAGCCCCACCCCCGCCGTGTCCACAAAGTAGTCGCCAGACCAGTTGGATGTCCCTGGAATACACGGAGGACATTGGGTTAGGCAGCGCCACACGCTGGGAATACACACACAGACTGGGACACAGACTGGGACACAGAGACTCAGATGGAGACACACACACACATACACAGACACACAGACACACAGAGACACACAGACACACACAGACACACAGACACACACAGACACACACAGACACACACAGACACACACACACACACAGACACACACACACAGACACACACACAGACACACACACAGAGACACACACAGAGACACACACAGACACACGCAGACACACACACACACACACACAGAGACACACACACACACAGACACACACACACAGACACACACAGACACACACTGAGACACACACAGACACACACACAGACACACACAGGGACACACACAGGGACACACACAGGGACACACACACACACAGAGACACACACACAAAGACACACACACACACACACACACACAAACACAGACACACACACACACACACACACACACGGACCCAGGCCTTATAGTTGAGCCTACAGACCTCGGCTGGCAAACTCGAGGATGTTCATGGTGAAGCGGTGAAAGAGTAAAACCCCCATCTGCTGCCAACTCACCCTCTCCCCCCACCACAGTGAGCCCAGAACCATCACCGACACCGACACCGACACCTCTCCTCAACACGTGGTCCAGACCAAACCCTCAACATCCACATGTCCACAGTAGCATCAAGATACCTGACACACACAAGTGACAGACAATAGACAATAGGTGCAGGAGTAGGCCATTCGGCCCTTCGAGCCAGCACCGCCATTCAATGTGATCATGGCTGATCATCCCCAATCTGTACCCCGTTCCTGCCTTCTCCCCATATCCCCTGACTCCGCTATCTTCAAGAGCCCTATCTAGCTCTCTCTTGAAAGCATCCAGAGAACCGGCCTCCACCGCCCTCTGAGGCAGAGAATTCCACAGACTCACCACTCACTGTGAGAAAAAGTGTTTCCTCGTCTCCCATCTAAATGGCCTACCCCTTATTCTTAAACTGTGTGTGGCCCCTGGTTCTGGACTCCCCCAACATCGGGAACATGTTTCCTGTCTCTAGCGTGTCCAAGCCCTTAACAATCCTATATGTTTCACTGAGATCGCCTCTCATCCTTCTAAACTCCAGAGTGTACAAGCCCAGCCGCTCCATTCTCTCAGCATATGACAGTCCCACCATCCCGGGAATTAACCTTGTAATCCCGTGTGTCACGACAGCTGTGTCACATTCTAGTGAACCCCCTGTGTCAGGGCAGCTGTCCTCTCTCTCCACCCTACCAGCCTCAACACTGCCTCCTTCCATGTGATCACAAATGCATGTTCTCCTCTCATCCAACCCCTGTCCTGTGACCTGCACTGTCTTTAACCTTCAGTAGCAACTGACGGTCGACTGTGTACGGCACAGTGGCACAGCGGTAGAGTTGCTGCCTCACAGCGCCAGAGACCCGGGTTTGACCCTGACCACGGGTGCTGTCTGAATAGAGTTTGTACGTTCTCTCTGTGGCTGAGTGGGTTTTCTCCAGGTACTCCCGTTTGTGTCTGAAGTAGGGTCTCGACCCCAAACGCCACCTATTTCTTCTCTCCAGAGATGCTGCCTGTCCCGCTGAGTTACCCCGTCATTTTATGTCTAGCTCCAGTTTCCTCCCACATTCCAACGATGTGCAGGTTTGTAGGTTAACTGGTTTCAGTAAGTGGGTGGTGCAGACTCAGTGTGGCGAAGGACCTATTTTCATGCTGTGTCCTTAAACTAAACTAAGCTGTACACACTGTGTGGGAATGAACTGCAGATGCTGGTTTAAACTGAAGATAGACACAAAAGGCTGGAGTAACTTAGTGGGTCAGACAGCATCTCTGGAGAAAAGGAATGGGTGACGTTTCAGGTCGAGTCCCTTCCAAACTCTGAAGAAGGTTCAAACTCTGAACGTGACCTATTCCTTTTCTCCAGAAACATAGAAAATAGGTGCAGGAGTAGGCCATTCGGCCCTTCGAGCCAGCACCACCATTCAATATGATTATGGCTGATCATCCCCAATCAGTACCCCGTTCCTGCTTGCTCCCCATATCTCTTGATTCCGTTAGCCCTAAGAGCCCTAAAGAACTCTCTCTTGAATACTAGGTAGACAAAAATGCTGGAGAAACTCAGCGGGTGAGGCAGCATCTGTGGAGTGAAGGAAATAGGTGACGTTTCGGGTCGAGACCATTCTGTCATTCCAGCTGTTTTTGTGTCTGTCTAAGCTGTGCACCCTAGCTGCTCCTCCCACTATGCTCGGATGGTAAGCTCACACTTGCAGCTGAGGTGCAGAACCACAACATTACTGCCCCAGTGCCAATCTGGCCACGTTTAAGATGCGAGGGTTTACCAAGAGACCGGCCCACTGATCGGCTCACAACTCACCTATGTAGGCCACCTTGTCCGTCACCATGTACTTGTTGTGGTTGACTCGAGCGTACGGGATCTTGCTTTGCTCCTGGGTTGCCGGGACAACAAAGATTTTCTGTGAGGTGAGAACAGGGAGAGTTACAACATGCCTACATCGGTCAACATGCCCCATCTACACTAATCCCACCTACCTGTTTTTGGTCCATATCTCTCCAAAACTGTACCCATTTCTTAAACGTCCCTGCCTTAACTTCCTCCTCCGGCAGCTTGTTCCATACACCCACCACCCTATGTGTGAAAAAGCTAACCCTCAGATTCCTATTAAATCTTTTCCCCCTCACCTTAAACCTATGTCTTCTGGTCCTTGATTCCCTTACCCTGGGCAAGAGATTCTGTGCATCTACCCGATCTATTGTGGAATTCTCTGCCTCAGGTTGGAGGCAGGTTCTCTGGATGCTTTCAAGAGAGAGCTAGATAGGGCTCTTAAAAATAGCAGAGTCAGGGGATATGGGGAGAAAGCAGGAACGGGGTACTGATTGGGGATGATCAGCCATGATCACATTGAAACTTACAAAATTCTTAAGGGGTTGGACAGGCTAGATGCAGGAAGATTATTCCCGATATTGGGGAAGTCCAGAACTAGGGGTCACAGTTTGGGGATAAGAGGAAAGTCTTTTAGGACCGAGATGAGAAAATCATTTTTTACACATTTGGTGAATCTGTGGAATTCTCTGCCACAGAAGGTAGTTGAGGCCAGTTCATTGGCTATATTTAAGAGGGAGTTAGATGTGGCCCTTGTGGCTAAAGGGATCAGGGGGTATGGAGAGAAGGCAGGAATGGGATACTGAGTTGGATGATCAGCCATGATCATATCGAATGGCGATGCAGGCTCGAAGGGCCGAATGGCCTACTCCTGCACCTATTTTCTATGTTTCTATGCTTCTATGAATGGCGGTGCAGGCTCGAAGGGCCGAATGGCCTACTCCTGCACCTATTGTCTATTGTCTATTCCTCTCATGATTTTATACACCTCCAGAAGATCACCCCTCATCCTCCTGCGCTCCAAGGAATAGAGTCCCAGCCTGGTCAACCTCTCCCTATAGCTCAGACCCTCGAATCCTGGCAACATCTTCGTAAATCTCTGTACCCTTTCCAGCTTGATAACATCTTTCGTATAACAAAAAAAAACTCACTAGAGTGCTGGAGTGTTTGACCCCGCTGAATTACTTTGGCACACTTATGTCAGGAAGTCAATGGATATTTAAAAGGCAGAGATAGATAGATTCTTGATTAGTACGGGCATCAGGGGTTATGGGGAGAAGGCAGGAGATTGGGGTTGAGAGGGAAAGATAGATCAGCCATGATTGACCTGATGGGTTGAATGGCCTAATTCTGCTCCTATCACTAATGAAGTCTGCACGGAGTTTTTAAGTTCTTCCTGTGACCACGTGGGTTTTCTCCGGGTGCTCTGGTTTCCTCCCACTCTCCAAAGACGTGCAGGTTTGTGAAGGTGAACTGGCTGGTGTAAATTGTCGCTAGTGTATGTGTTGGACCGAGCTAGGGTACGGGATGTTCGCTGGTCAGCGTGGACTCGGTGGGCTGCTGTATCTCCAGAGTCTAAAGTGTTATTGTGAGACATCGGAGCAGTAGTAGTGCGTTCGGCCTGTCGAGTCAGCTCTGCCATTCGATCATGTCACCAGCAGCGAAAATGATAGTGTTACAAAGGCCTGGACACGAGTGTCGTTCACTGCGAACAGCAGCCAGCCCAGACACAGCTCCTGGTCACGGCTCACTCACCACTTCCACGTGCAGCCCTTTCCCGTGGCGGCTCAGTGCGGTCAGGGACTGGAGGAACGGGAAGACCGAGGGGTCCGTGTGATGCCAGCAGCTGATGAGGAGGCGCACGTGCACCTTCCGCTCGAACGCTGCCTTCCGCAGGTGGTTGTCGATGGTCGGCCAGAACCTGCAGGGAGAGCGCGGCGATAGGATCAGGCGCCATCGATACCCGCGGGCAGTGCCACGTTACCCAAGGGCAGTGTGACCTTGCCAATGGTTAGTGTGACCTAGCCCATTGATGGCATGACCTTGCCCGTGTATAGTGCGCCTTTGCCCATGGGTGGTCTGGCCTTGCCCAGAGATGGCGTGACCTTGCCCACAAACGGTGACCTTACCCACTAGCGGGACCTTGCCTACTGACGATGTGGTATTGCCCACTGATGGTGTGACATTGCCCACTGATGGTGTGACATTGCCCACTGATGGTGTGGTATTGCCCACTGATGGTGTGACATTGCCCACTGATGGTGTGGTATTGCCCACTGATGGTGTGACATTGCCCACTGATGGTGTGACATTGCCCACTGATGGTGTGACATTGCCCACTGATGGTGTGGTATTGCCCACTGATGGTGTGACATTGCCCACTGATGGTGTGACATTGCCCACTGATGGTGTGGTATTGCCCACTGATGGTGTGACATTGCCCACTGATGGTGTGGTATTGCCCACTGATGGTGTGACATTGCCCACTGATGGTGTGGCATTGCCCACTGATGGTGTGACATTGCCCACTGATGGTGTGACATTGCCCACTGATGGTGTGGCATTGCCCACTGATGGTGTGACGTTGCCCACTGATGGTGTGACATTGCCCACTGATGGTGTGACGTTGCCCACTGATGGTGTGACATTGCCCACTGATCGCGTGACCTTGCACACCTGATGGTGTGGTATTTCTCACTGATGGTGTGGCATTGCCCATGGGTGGTCTGATCTTGCCCACAGATGGCATGACCTTGCACACCTGATGGTTTGACCTTGCCCCGACGGCATAACTTTGCCCACTGACGTTACCCAAGGGTGGACTGACCTTGCCCAGAGATGGCCTGGTCTTGCCCGTGACCAGCACCAAAGACCCGAGTTTGATCCTGACTATGGGTGCTGTCTGTAGGGAGTTTGTACGTTCCCCCCCTGACCACGTGGGTTTTCTCCGGGTCCTCCGGTTTCCTCCCACATTCCAAAGACGTACAGGTTTGTAGGTTCATTGCCTCAGTAAAAATTGTCCCTAGTGTGTGTAGAATAGTGCGTGTGTACGGGGATTGCTGGTCGGCGAGGACTCGATGGGCCGAAGGGCCTGTTTCCGTGTGGTATCTCCAGACTAAACTAAACACACTCACCTTTACTCTTTCACGAACACACACTTGACACACTCGCCCTGTCGCACGCTCACACACACGCACATGCACGTGGATGCACATGCACAGAGGTTAAATGAAGACTTTTACCTTCTGGGATACGTGAACATGAGAACGGGAATATAACTCATGACGGCCACGTACACAAAATCATCTGCGTCATCGATGATGCTGAGGACGGACGCAAGGTCATCGGTCCGGCCCGCTGGACACAGAGCAGGAGGGGAGCTCTGGAAGGGAGAAGAGTTCAAGGGATCAGTGGTAAACAGCTCTGCCCAGGACAGGAAGGCTCTGCAGAGAGTAGTGCGTTCGGCCGAACGCACCACGGGAACTACACTCGCCCCCCTGCAGGACCTATACACCAGGAGGTGCAGATCCAGAGCCAGCAACATTATGGGGGACCCCTTCCACCCCAGCAACGGACTGTTCCAGCTGCTACGGTCAGGCAAACGCCTCCACTGTCACGCTGTGGAAACAGAGAGGATGAGACGGAGTTTCTTCCCACAGGCCGTCAGGACTGTAAAGTCTTATCTCACCAGGGACTAATTACTGTTGAGCCTTTTTTTTAATGTAAACACTGGTTCTGTTCTGTTGTGTTGTTTTGCACAATCCCGCAGGCATTGGCACTTTCATTTCACTGTACATCTTGTACGTGTGTGTGTGAGTGACAAATAAACTTGACTTGACTGCAAGTCATGTCAGCCCACACTGACCAGCGCTGTGAGGATGGGCACTGGGATGTCGGGTCAAGGCAGGAAGCCGACATGGAACGCCGAGGGGTTTAATAGCCCTGTCCCACGGTACGGGTTCATTCCAAGAGCTCTCCCGAGTTGAAAAAAAAATCAAATTCATGGTAAGCACGGAGAATGAACGTAGCGGGTACGTCGGAGCTCGGGGACGTCCCTTAGCGGCTCGTAACGCTAACGGCAGGTACTCGGGAAGACTCGCCAACGGCAGTGAAGACTCGTGAAGATTTTTCAACATGATGGAAAATGTCCACAAGACCCCCGAGTACCAACAAGTGGCCATTACCGTAAATGTCAGAGTTCGAATCAGGGCAAACTCGGGAGAACTCTTGGAATGAACTCGTAGCGTGGGACAGGGGTTTAAGTGAGTGAGCAAATCCGTGGCAAATGCAGATCGGAGAGGGGTTCATATCAGGGCCTTGTCGATCTAATAGGGCGGGATCTTATAGAAACTTACAAAATTCTTAAGGGGTTGGACAGGCTAGATGCAGGAAGATTGTTCCCGATGTTTGGGAAGTCCAGAACTAGGGGTCACAGTTTAAGGATAAGAGGGAAGTCTTTTAGGACCGAGATGAGAAAATCATTTTTTACACAGAGAGTGGTGAATCTGTGGAATTCTCTGCCACAGAAGGTAGTTGAGGCCAGTTCATCGGCTATATTTAAGAGGGAGTTAGATGTGGCCCTTGTGGCTAAAGGGATCAGGGGGTATGGAGAGAAGGTAGGTACAGGATACTGAGTTGGATGATCAGCCATGATCATATTGAATGGCGGTGCAGGCTCGAAGGGCCGAATGGCCTACTCCTGTACCTATTTTCTATGTTTCTATGTAAAGGCCAGGACGGGTCTGCTCAACGTCGCCACCTATGGACGAACCCGGCGGTGTGCAGTGCAGGCGGAGCAGGAGGAACTCACTGAGAAGTAGACACTGGCCGGGGTGTTGTTCAACTTCAGCTGCATGGGGTTGTCCTTGTTGTAGGGGGTGGAGTAGTTGCTGGGCCAGGGGTCGGGGATGCTGCCGTTAGTCCCACCGATGCTCCAGTACGCCTCGAAAATCTTGCCCAGGTCCTCAGCCAGGCAGCTGCAGTTGTAGACCACAACTCCCAGCTCCTTCACCTGTCAACGGAGGCAAGGGAAGATCAGGCACAAAATGCTGTGTCCTTCAATCGATCAATCAACCCAGCAAGGTCTGTGTGTAGGAAGGAACTGCAGATGCTGGTTTAAACCGAAGATAGACACAAAAAGCTGGAGTTACTCAGCGGGTCAGACGGAATCTCTGGAGAAAAGGAATAGGTGACATTTCGGGTCATAGAAACATTGACATAGAAACATAGAAAATAGATGCACGGCTAGGCCATTCGGCCCTTCCAGCCAGCACCCCCATTCAATATGATCATGGTTGGTCATCCAAAATCAGTACCTCATTCCTGCTTTCTCCCCATACCCCTTGATTCCTTTAGCCCTAAGAGCTATATCTAACTCTCTCTTGAAAACATCGAAACTATTTCTTCAGAGATTGGAAGGGTCTCGACCCGAAACGTCACCTATTCCTTTGCTCCATAGATGCTGCCTCACCTGCTGAGTTTCTCCAGCATTTTTGTCTACGTAAGTCCAGCATCTGCAGTTCTTTCTTAAACAGTATATCTAGTGAGTGAGTGTGTGAGTGTGTGTGTGTGAGTGAGTGAGTGAGTGTGTGAGTGAGTGAGTGAGTGAGTGTGTGTGAGAGTGAGTGTGTGCGTGTGAGTGAGTGAGTGAGTGTGTGTGTGAGTGAGTGTGAGTGAGTGTGTGCGTGTGAGTGAGTGAGTGTGTGAGTGTGTGTGAGAGTGAGTGAGTGAGTGAGTGAGTGAGTGAGTGAGTGAGTGAGTGAGTCTCTAAACTACCTTCAAGGTCAGCTGTAGGAGGTGCCCTCGGGACACAAAACTGGCCGGGTGAGGCGAGGAGAGGAGAGGGACGTTGGTTCGCGGGAACTCCTGCAGTACATCGAGCGCGCGGGTCGACCGGACTTTGGACTTTGAATAATGGCGGTGCCCGCATGTGTAATATATGTAAAATGAACTTCACTGGGCAGTTGCATATGCGACAAATACAGCACTATTGACTAAAACTAAACCAAACTAAACTGCCTAGCCAGCCTGCACCCCCCCCCCCCACCATCACCAACCACACTTTGCGTTCCCCATCACCCCCACCCTACCTGTGTCAGCGATCGCCAATCCATGTTTGCGCTCCCGATGAACAAGTGCTTCTTATCCACAATCCAGAACTTGGTGTGTAGCACGCCGCTGGTCAGTCTGGGCATGTCCACCACTCTCACCTTGGCTCCTGTCCACACATTAAAATACCAGACATGCTGCACTGTAGGCTCACAGAAAGACCGAGAACAGGAGCACCAGGCCGTTCGGCCCATTGAAGGCTGCTCCTGCATTCAACGCGACCATGGACAGTCATCCATCTCGATCCCACCACCTCCCCGCGCACACTCCATCCCCCTGTTGTTGGGGAAGCTCGGTGGGTCAGGCAGCATCTCTGAAGAAAAGGTTCTCTGAAGAAGGGCTCCGAGCTGAAATGCCATCTATTCCTTTTCTCCAGAGACGTCGTGTTTGGTTCAGTTTAGTGATACAGCTCAGAAACAGGCCCTTCGGCCCACCCCGTCCATGCCGACCGACAATCGCCGGTTCGCTAGCACTATCCTACACACTGGGGCCGATTAACCCACAAACCCGCACGTCTTTGGAGTGTGGGAGGAAACCGGAGCGCCCAGAGAAAACCCACACTGTCACGTGGAGAACGGTATAAACTCCACACATTCAGCATCCGAGGTCAGGATCAAACCTGGGTCTCTGGTGCTGTGAAGCAGCAACTCTACCGCTGCACCACTGTGCCACCCATCTCCAACGAGAGGCACAGAGTTATACTGCACAGAAACGGGCCCTTCGGCCCAACATGTCCCTGCTGATCTTTCTGGCCTTCTACAATTTCAATGAATGCCCCAATATATAGCTCCTTCTCTTCGTAAGCCCTTGCATCACTCCATTGCTCCCACCCCATCACCCTGTTCCTTTCCCCTCCACCTTACACACATTTCCCATCTCAGGCCCCCCATTTCCCATCTATCCCCCACTTTTCCCCACTCCCCCGCACATTCCATGACCCTCTCCTTGCCGGTGCCTGTTTTCCACTATAGTTATAGGAAAGATGTTGTCAAGCTTGAAAGGGTTCGGAAAAGATTTACGAGGATGTTGTCAGGACTAGAGGGTGTGAGCTATCGGGAGAGGTTGAGTAGGCTGGGACTCTATTCCATGGAGCGCAGGAGGATGAGGGGTGATCTTATAGAGGTGTACAAAATCATGAGAGGAATAGATTGGGTGGATGCTTTTACCCAGAGTAGGGGAATCGAGGACCAGAGGACATAGGTTCAAGGTGAAGGGGAAAGGATTTAATTTGAATCTGAGGGGTAACTTTTTCACACAGAGGGTGGAGGGTGTATGGAACAAGCTGCCAGAGGAGGTGGTTGAGGTTGGGACTATCCCAACGTTTAAGAAACAGTTGGACAGGTACGTGGATAGGGGAAGGGGTTTGGAGGGATATGGACCAAGCGCAGGCAAGTGGGACTAGGGTAGCTGGGACATTGTTGGCCGGTGTGGGCGAGTTGGGCCGAAGGGCCTGTTTCCACACTGTATCACTCTATGACTCTAACCCCCTCCTTACCGAGCTCCCCCCCACATCCCATCACCTGTCCATGTTCTCCAGAGATGCTGCCTGACCCCCTGGAGTAAGTTACTCCAGCACTTTACTTTCCAGTGACCTTTTTCCCACATCCTGCCTCTACCTCTCCCTCCCCACAAAAAACATTCCCCGCCCACCCCGATCCCCGACCCCCTGCTCCCCCCCCCACTCCTCGCAACCTCCTCACCGCTCTGCTGCAGTAGTTCCAGGTCGGCCAACGTCTGGTGCTTGGAGGGTTTACTGACTGCGACTCTCACCTCTAGTTTTCCCGAAACCCTCTGCATTTCCTTCAAGATGGCTTCACCCTGAGAAGACAAGATGACCATCAAAGCCCGGCCGAGCTGAAGGTGGCGACGGGGGGCAAAGCTGGCGGAGAGATGGTCAAGGGATCGCAGCGCTGAAAAATGCAAAGCCCGCTACAATGTTTAGTTTTGTTTTCAGAGATACAGCGTGGAAACAGGCCCTTCCCCGTGACCTGCGTGGGTTTTCTCTGAGAACTTCGCTTTCCTCCCACAGGTTAATTGGTCTGGCATAAATATATTTTTTAAATTGTCCCTTGTGTAGAATAGTGTAAAGGGGCTGTCCCACTGTACGAGGTAATTCAAGAGTTCTCCTGAGTTTCCCCGGATTCGAATTCGGAGAATTACGGTAATGGCCGCTCGTAGGTACTCGGGGCTCTCGTGGACATTTTTCAACATGTTGAAAAAACTTCAGGAGTTTACCGCTTTCCCGAGTACCTGCCGTTAGCGATACGAGCCGCTAAGAGTCGTCTCGAGCTCCGACGTGCCCGCTACGTACATTCTACGAGTTTGATTTTTTTCTTAACTCGGGAGAGCTCTTGGGTAAACTCGTACAGTGGGACAAGCCCTTTAATGTGCGGGGATCGCTGGTCGGTGCAGACTCGGTGGGACGAAGGGCCTGTTTCTGCACTGTATCTCCAAACTAAACTAACATGGAAGATGTGCATGTCACTGACATGACCAGCATCCATAACCTATCTGTTATTGACTGTGTGATGTTTTTAGAAACATAGAAAATAGGTGCAGGAGTAGGCCATTCGGCCCTTTGAGCCAGCACCGCCATTCAATATGATCATGGCTGATCATCCCCAATCAGTACCCCGTTCCTGCTTTGTCCCCCATATCCCTTGATTCCGTTAGTCCTAAGAGCTAAATCTAAAGGCCCTGTCCCACTTTCCCGAGCTACTCACATATTCTCCCGAGTTTTCCCCTTGATTCGAATTCGGAGAATTACGGTAATAGCCAGCCATAGGTACTCAAGGCTATTTTTTTAAACTCGTGGACATTTTTCAACAAGTTGAAAAAACGTCCCATCTTACCTGATGCCCCGAGTTCCTACAGTTGGCATTATACGAGCCGCTACGAAACATCTACGGATTCGCTACGAGCTCCTATGAACTCGCTACCGACATTCCCCGACATTCCCCGAATTCGAATCAAGGGGAAAACTCGGGAGAGTTTGTGAGTAACTTGGGAATGTGGGACAGGGCCTTTATTCTCTGTTGAGCCAATATCTTGGGCTGTTACAATCCTTCTAACAAACAAGTCAATGCCGTGGTAAAAGCTAGCTTCTTTCAGCTTCGGACAATAGCTAAAATAAAACAATTCCTCCAGTTTGATGACCTGGAAAAGATCATCCACACATTCATCTCCTCCCGCCTAGATTACTGCAACTCTGGCATCAGCCAATCTTCCCTGTCCCGCCTGTAACTGGTCCAAAACGCTGCAGCGAGACTCCTGACGGGCGCCCGATAAAGGGACCACATCACCCCGATCCTGGCCTCTCTCCACCCGCTCCCTGTGCGGTTCCATATAAACTTCAAGATCCTTCTTTATGTTTACGAAGCCCTTAACGGGCTTGCCCCCACCTACATCAAAAATCTGCTAACCCACCACTCCACCTCCAGGTCCCTCAGATCGGCCAACTTGGGGTTACTGAACATCCCGCAGTCTAGGCATAAGCTCAGGGGCGACCGGGCCTTTGCGGTTGCAGCCCCTAGACTGTGGAACAGCATCCCCCTTCCCATCAGAACTGCCCCCTCCATCCACTCCTTTAAGTCGAGACTTAAAACTCATCTCTACTCTCAAGCCTTTCTTGACGTCCTCTGAGGGAGGGCTATATGTATGTATTTATGTATGTACTTAATCTATGGACCACTGTTGTATAACGTGTCAGGGGGTATGGAGAGAAGGCAGGTACGGGATACTGAGTTGGATGATCAGCCATGATCATATTGAATGGCGGTGCAGGTTCGAAGGGCCGAATGGCCTACTCCTGCAACTATTTCCTATGTTTCTATGTTAGTACCTCCACCAATGTAAAGCACTTTGGCCAACGAGAGTTGTTTTTGAAATGTGCTATAGATATAAAAGTGACTTGACTTGACTTCTAGTGAGCATGCTGAGTCAGCGATTCCACCCATGGTTGGGGGTGAGCGAGGGGCAGGGGGCCGTTGAGCGTCTCGTTGCCTACCTGAGCGGCCGTGGGCTCCGTGGTCCTGGTGTCGATGTTGGCCATGGTCCAGTAAAAGGAAGCAATGTCCAGACTGCTCCCCGCCTCACTCAACAGCCCCATCCAGCCATCGTAGATGGACGGGTTGCTGGTGAAATTGGTCCCAAATTGCATCCCCTCTGGAATACTTTCAACGAGGACGACACTGGGGAGAGAAGAAGAACCCTCAGTACAAACGGGGCTGTGGGTCTGTGGAGGCTGTGGAGGCCGAGTCAATGGATATTGTTATGGCAACGATAGCAGGGGTTTACGGGGAGAAGGCAGGAGAATGGGGTTGATTGGGACACAGCTACCAGCCTTGGAGGGCATCTACCACACACGGTGCCTCAGGAAGGCCGACAGCATCCATAAAGGCTCCTCACACCCTTGTAATGGACTGTTCGAACTACTTCCCTCCGGCAGACGTTACAAGGCCTTCTACGCCCGAACCTCCAGACTCAGCTTTATTCCCAGAGCTATAGCGGCTCTGAACCGGCCCTGCTGAGTGCCCCCCCCCCCCCTGGACTGTCTCCCTCGGATGGTCACGTCACACAGCTTATTTATTTATTTTACTTTTCTTTACATCGGTTGGAAGCTGCATACTAAATCTCGTTGCACTGACGTGCAATGACAATAAAATATATTATTATTATTATTATTATTATTATTATTATTATTATAGGGGAAGATAGATCAGCCATGGCTTAAGCCAAATGGCTTAATTCTGCTCCTAGGCCTTGGTTTCTTGGTCCTCCAAAATATTCCAAATGGAATTTAAACTGGAGGCCTTATGAACTTCAAACAAAATGTGTTGGAAGGAACTGCAGGTGCTGCTTTACACTATAAACGCAAAATGCCAGAGTAACATCTCCCCAGAGAAGCTGCCTATTCAGCTGAGTTACTCCAGAGTTTTGTGCCGATCTGCAGTTCTAACAGAAACCTGGTCAAAATACAATCCCACCCCCTGTAGCTACATTTGATTGCCTCCATGTTTTTCCCCCAACAGAAACAATATGAACTAATGGATGGGAACGTGATATCAGCCGGTGCGATGATGTTATCCAGCCAAAGATAGACACAAAATGCTGGAGTAACTCAGCGGGTGCAGCAGCATCTATGGAGCGAAGGAAATAGGCAACGTTTCGTCCCGAAACGTTGCCTATCTCCTTCGCTCCATAGATGCTGCTGCACCCGCTGAGTTTCTCCAGCATTTTTGTGTACATCTGAATAAGTTTATTGGCCAAGTATTCACATACAAGGAATTTGCCTTGGTGCTCCGCCCGCAAGTGACAATATGACATACAGTGACAGTTGCTTCCTACACATATCATCCAGCCGATCGCACCGATCCCGAGAATGAGTGGACGGGGGCCGAACTTTACTAGTTTCTTCCTTTAATAATGGTCCTCAGATCTCTGCCATCAGGCACATCGACCGCTCGATCAGACTATGTTAGCGACACACATGATGTGTAGCCAAACCCTGCTGCAATTGGATGTATCTCCTGCAGGTACTGGCAGACTGGACAGCCAACACAATGCGCTGAGGTCAATCAATGCCCCAGGGAACCTGAATGGGGGCACTCAGCCTGCAATTCAATTGGGTAACAGCAGGAGGTGCTGTTGGCCTTCTATTCCAAGGATTACCTGCAGGTGGCGTTATGACCTGCCGTTCCACTGGCTACCCGCAGGGGGCATAACAGACGTCTATTCCATTGGCTGCCTACAGGGGGCATTACAGACGTCTATTCCATTGGCTACCTACAGGGGGCGTTACAGACGGCTACTCCATTGGCTACCCGCAGGGGGCATCACAGACGTTTATTCCATTGGCTGCCTACAGGGGGCATTACAGACGGCTATTCCATTGGCTACCTACAGGGGACGTTATAGCCGGCTATTCCACTGGCTACCTACAGGGGGCGGTACAGACGGCTATTCCACTGGCTGCCTACAGGGGGCGTTACAGCCGGCTATTCCACTGGCTACCTACAGAGGGCGTTACAGCCGGCTATTCCACTGGGGCGTTACAGCCGGCTATTCCATTGGCTACCTACAGGGGGCGGTACAGACGGCTATTCCACTGGCTACCTACAGGGGGCATTACAGATGGCTATTCCATTGGCTACCTACAGGGGGCGTTACAGCCGGCTATTCCACTGGCTACCTACAGGGGGCGGTACAGACGGCTATTCCACTGGCTACCTACAGGGGGCGTTACAGCCTGCTATTCCACTGGCTACCTACAGGGGGCGTTACAGCCGGCTATTCCACTGGCTACCTACAGGGGGCGTTACAGCCTGCTATTCCACTGGCTACCTACAGGGGGCGTTACAGACAGCTATTCCAATGGCTACCTACAGGGGGCGTTACAGACGGCTATTCCACTGGCTACCTACAGGGGGCGGTACAGCCGGCTATTCCATTGGCTACCTACAGGGGGCGTTACAGACAGCTATTCCAATGGCTACCTACAGGGGGCGTTACAGACGGCTATTCCACTGGCTACCTACAGGGGGCGGTACAGCCTGCTATTCCACTGGCTACCTACAGGGGGCGTTACAGCCGGCTATTCCACTGGCTACCTGCAGGGGGCGGTACAGACGGCTATTCCACTGGCTACCTACAGGGGGCGTTACAGACTGCTATTCCATTGGCTACCCGCAGGGGGCGGTACAGACGGCTATTCCACTGGCTACCTACAGGGGGCGTTACAGACTGCTATTCCATTGGCTACCCGCAGGGGGCATAACAGACGGCTATTCCACTGGCTACCTACAGGGGGCGTTACAGACGGCTATTCCATTGGCTACCTGCAGGGGTCGGTGCAGGTCCTCCTCAGCTGCTCCACCAATGGTGCTGGCCCACTCTCGGTCCGAGCGGTCTTGTTGAGTTGCTGGTTGAGTGGGAAGAGCAGGAGTTGTATCAGCATCAGGAGGACAAGGATGAGGATGACTCCCAGCACCAGCACCGCCTCCCGGTAGATCTGGAGGAGGAGGAGGAGAAGAACAAGAACTCAGTGGGTGTTGGAACATCCGCCGATGTCCCAGCTGTAAACCAGCATCTGCAGTTCCTCGTTTCTCTGAAATCTGTTACATCCAGGTTCAGGAACAGCATCTTCCCCACAGCCATCAGGCTAATAAACTTGCCAACAAACAGACTCTGAAATGTAACAGCCTATTGCACTTTATCTGCTTATTTATGTGTATATTGAACTGAATTATTCTGTATTTATGTTTACTATATTCTGTTGTGCTGCAGCAAGCAAGAATTTCATTGTCCTATCTGGGACACATGACAATAAACTCTCTTGACTTGACTTCTCCATCCTAACCCCCTTCCAGAAGGACACACAACTCTCCACCCACATTAAAGGGGCTGTCCCACTTGGGCGACCTAATTGGCAAGTTTAGAAGAGTTTAAAAAAATGCATGTTGAAGACCAGCTTCGACTAGCTATGACCAACTTCGGGAAAATTGGACACCGAATAGTGGAGAGTGGAGACGACCTCCTTCGATCTCCTTCGACCTCTCTTCGACTATGATGAAGACTATCTAAGACTACCCTCGATTACCTACGACTAACATGCCGACCTACTACGACTAAACCTACGAGTAAAAAAAGTATCGATTTTTACCACGGCGACCTTTTTTTACTCGCGGCCATTTTTTAACATTGAAAAAACCGCCGCGACCTAGCTGAGGCCTCGAGTACGCGGAGACCATTCTCGAGCACGAAGGAGAGCTACGAAGACCTCCTAGGACCTCGTGTCGACCATGCTGCGAGAATGAGTCGAGGGCAAACTCGCCTGAACTCGTGGATTAGGTCGCCCAGGTGGGACAGGCCCATTACACTGCCGGTGTGAAAGCAAGATACAGTAAACCTTTGAGTGGGAAGGAACTGCAGATGCTGGTTAAAAGAGTAGACACAAAAATGCTGGAGTAACTCAGCGAGACTCGACCCGAAACGTCACCCATTCCTTCTCTCCAGAGATGCTACCTGTCCCACTGAGTTACTCCAGCTTTTTGTGTCTGTCTACAGTAAACCTTTGTTATACCATTGGGGGGGGGGGACTGATGTCCGTTATTGCCGAATGTTCGCGATAACCGAGTAAGGGAATCGCTCCAACCACCTAGCGGTCTCTCCGTGAAACAAGAAGTTGTGTTGGGCAGCGTGCCGAAGGGCCTGGCTCCATGCTGTATCTTTCAATCAACCACTTGCCAACATTGTCTCTACCATTCGCCTTGAAGTTCCGGGTTTAGAGGCTGATATTTTGTGTCGACTGACCTCCCCCCCACCCCCTCCTCTACTCCAGGGCAATAGACCTTCCCAAGTCCCAGGGAGGTATTGAGGGTGGGGGGGGGGAGGGGAGGGTGGAATCGTACCTTGTGCAGTCCAGGGCTCGGCGAGGTGCAGATGACACTGCCATCCAGGGACGGAGAAGATGCCTTCACCTGCGGGAGACAAGAGGAGACGGTCGTGAGAGACAGACCAGTCACTGACGCTGGGCACCTGAACACCAGCAGCCCACGGGGGCTCTGCTCTCTCTCTCTCTCTCTCTCTCTCTCTCTCTCTCTCTCTCGGGATGCCCAACGCGGGTATTGTGCATGGCCTGAGTGTGGAATTGCCCCATTACCACCTGGTGATGGCAGTTCATATGCACACACTCGCTCACACACGCGCGCTCAAACACATGCACTCACACACACGTTCACACACACATGCTCACACACACATGCTCACACTCTCTCTAACACACACACTCTCATTTACGCGCATGCACGCTCTCCCACACATGCTTGCATTCTCTCACACCCACAGTCTCTAGTCACCCCTGGGTCTGTCTCTAGTCACCCCCTGGGACTGTCTTGAGAACCCCTGGGACTGTCTCTAGTCACCCCCTGGGACTGTCTTGAGAACCCCTGGGACTGTCTCTAGTCACCCCCTGGGACTGTTTTGAGGACCCCTGGGACTGTCTCTAGTCACCCCCTGGGACTGTCTCTAGTCACCCCCTGGGACTGTCTCTAGTCACCACTGGGTCTGTCTCGAGAACCCCTGGGACAGTCTCTAGTCACCCCTGGGTCTGTCTCTAGTCACCCCCTGGGACTGTCTCGAGAACCCCTGGGACTGTCTCTAGTCACCCCCTGGGACTGTTTCGAGGACCCCTGGGACTGTCTCTAGTCACCCCCTGGGACTGTCTCTAGTCACCCCCTGGGACTGTCTCGAGGACCCCTGGGACTGTCTCTAGTCACCCCCTGGGACTGTCTCTAGTCACCCCCTGGGACTGTCTCTAGTCACCCCCTGGGACAGTCTCTAGTCACCCCCTGGGACTGTCTCGAGAACCCCTGGGTCTGTCTCTAGTCACCCCCAGTGCCCCTCCCTCGTTACCTTCTGGTGGATCAGTTGTAGCCTCATGTTGTTGCACCCCTGGCCGGGGCTGGGGGTCTCTCAGGCTCCTGTAGGGTGGAACAAGATGGGGTGTTAGTGCAGGGAGGGGTCGCCGTTTCTCTGTGCCTTTTGTTAAACATCCTGGCAAACCTGCTCCAGCACGCTAGACTCACCACAACGTGTAGGAAGGAACTGCAGATGCTGGTTTAACCTGAAGATGGACACAAAGTGCTGGAGTAACTCAGCGGGACAGGCAGCATCGCTGGAGAGAAGGAATGGGTGACGTTTCGGGTCGAGACCCTTCTTCCGACTGATGTTGAAGTACATCACATCATAAGAACATCAGACTCACCACAGCCCTGGCCCCTCCCCCCACACCACACAATGGCTGCCTTTCTTTGCATCAACTTCTATTGATGAGTAACCATGTGCAAGGGTGAAATATGCTTTTACTTGTGGTAACTTGACCTGAGGGCTTGGCCAGATCACTCTGCTAACTCTGAAATCCACCTGCAAGAAACAAGCTTACTGGAAGGACACGTGGAGTGCTGCATTCAGGACTGTGTCTGACTGAAGCAGGTTCCTGATCCAAAACATCACCTTTCCACAAGATAGACACGAAGTGCTGGAGTAACTCAGTGGGTCAGGCAGCATCTCTGGAGAAAAGGGATAGCTGACCTTTTGGGTTGCAACCATTCTTCAGAGCATGGGCGAAAATCCAGGGGGGGACAGGGGGAGACGCCCCCCCCCCCTGCATTGAAAGGTGGGGGAGTGTGTGTGTGTGTGTGTGTGTGCGCGTGTGTGTGCGTGTGTGTGCGCGTATGTGTGTGTGTGTGTGTGTGTGTGTGTGTGTGTGTGTGTGTGTGTGTGTGTGTGTGTGTGTGTGTGTGCATATGTGTGTGTGCGTGTGCATATGTGTGTGTGCGTGTGCATATGTGTGTGTGCGTGTGTGTGTGTGTGTGTGTGTGTGTGTGTGTGTGTGTGTGTCTCCATGTTTTGTAATCCGGACTTTATCAGACGGTTTCTAAGGGCTGAATCGGCCCGTTTGCGGGGCCTTTCATCGCCCGGCGCGGCTTAAAATCAAACTGCTGCATCGAGGCGATTGAGGATCCCGATGTTGAAGCCCCCGCCGGCCGATGAAAGACCCCATGAACGGGCCGATTCAAGCCCCACGATTCAGGGTGGATGAAGTTGCTGTTGCTGGAGTTCGGAGTCGGTAACCAACCAGGTCAGCTCCCGATGTTACCGTCCACAGGGCCCACGGCCGAAGCCTCACGTGTGAGCGCATACACGCGCGCGGCCACCAAGAAATTGTGTCCCCCCCATGTTTTGATAGCGATTTCCGTGCCTGGTTCAGAGAATCTTCTCTTTCAGAGTGTGAGACTTTGCATGGCACGGTGGCGCAGTGGTAGAGCTACGATGCCAGAGACCCAGGTTCGATCCCAACCACGGGGGCTGGAGTTTGTACGGAGTTTGAACATTCCCCCTACGTGGGTTTTCTCCAGGTGCTCCGGTTTCCTTCCACACTCCAAAGACATGTTTGTAGGTTAATTGGCTTTGGTAATATGGTATATTGCCTCATTTGTGTAGGATAGTGTTAGAGTGCAGGGAGAGCTGGTCAGCGAGTCTCTAAAATCTAAAGACTGCTTTACAGTAGTCAGCTGTTAACCAAAGAGCAGAAATCTGACAAAAGTTCTCTTGAGAGTCACAATGTACAAAGCTCACATTATATTTTTAAAAATAAATTACATTTTCGGAAATAACGTGACTTCCTTTATCTATGAGGCACATCATCCCTTGTCGAGGCCCTTCAGCTGAGGAAGTTATCGAGTCACGCAACAAACAGGCCCTTCGGCCCATCATGTCCATGTTGACCATCTATACAAGCCAATATGGGCATCATGCACTTTTAGTTTAGAGATACAGCACGGAAACAGGCCCTTCAGCCCACCGAGTCCATGCCGACCATCGATCGCCTGTTCACACTCGTTCCATGTTGTCCCACTTCCTCATCCACTCCCTGCACACTAGGGGCAATTTGCAGAGGGCCAATTAACCTACAGAACTGCACGTCTTTGGGATGTGGGACATAAGAGATAAGGAAGAGCAAGGTGTGAAAAGGAGAGATAATCAAAGAGAGAGAGAGTGGACTTCTACAAAGCAGATGCACTTTGAGGAGATTGGAGCAGACGAAATGTGTAGGGAGGAACTGTTGAAATGTATTGCCCTGCAGATATTACTCAGCACTTAGATGGCAACAATAACGAGCATTTATGCAGCACCTTTTACGGTTTAAACTGGGGATCTTTCAAACAAACGCCAGGTTAAGGAAAGCAAATTCTACAGCTTAGGGTCTTAGCTGTTAAAGGTTTACTTATCAACAGTGAATCAACTAGGCTCGGGTAAGATCAAAGAGTAAGAATTAGAGGAACATTGCAGGGTTTTTTACGAGCAGTGATGGGCGGAAGCTATAAATACACAATGATTCATAAACCGACTGGAGTTCTTGTTGGGACCAGGCCAATACTCCACCCAAATACATGGGGACTAATCGAAAGTCAAAAAACTGCAGATGCTGTCATGTAGAAACTGCAGACGCTGGTTCATATACAAAAGGACACAAAGCGCTGGAATAACATAGAAACATAGAAAATAGGTGCAGGAGTAGGCCATTCGGCCCTTCGAGCCTGCACCGCCATTCAATATGATCATGGCTGATCATCCAACTCAGTATCCTGTACCTGCCTTCTCTCCATACCCCCTGATCCCTTTAGCCACAATAGCCACATCTAACTCCCTCTTAAATATAGCCAATGAACTGGCCTCAACTACCTTCTGTGGCAGAGAATTCCACAGATTCACCACTCTCTGTGTAAAAAAATGATTTTCTCATCTCGGTCCTAAAAGATTTCCCCCTTATCCTTAAACATATGAAAGTCCTGACATCCCAAGAATCAGTCTGGTGAACCTTCTCTGTACTCCCTCTATAGCAAGAATGTCTTTCCTGAGATTTGGAGACCAAAACTGTACGCAATACTCCAGGTGTGGTCTCCCCAAGACCCTGTACAACTGCAGTAGAACCTCCCTGCTCCTATACTCAAATCCTTTTGCTATGAATGCTAACATACCATTCGCTTTCTTCACTGCCTGCTGCACCTGCATGCCTACTTTCAATGACTGGTGTACCATGACACCCAGGTCGCGTTGCATCTCCCCTTTTCCTAATCGGCCACCTCAGCAGGACAGGCAGCATCTATGGAGAGCGTGGATAGGTGACGTTTCATATCAAGACCCCCCCTTCTTCAACATGGATTGTCACACACATCCTGACCGGGAAATTTCTTGCGGAGGAAGGAGCTGCAGATGCTGGTTTATACCGAAGATAGACACAAAGTGCTGGAGCAACTCAGCGGGTCAGACAGCATCCATGGAAAAAGGAATAGATGATGCTTCGGGTCTATAGATCATAAGAGATAGGAGCAGACTTGAAGGCCCATCAAGTCTACCGCCATTCAATCAAGGCTGATCTATCTCTCCCTCCTGACGCCAAACATCAGAACATATCGGGTCTGAAGAAGGGTTCCGACCCAAAATGTCACCTGTTGATTTTCTCCAGAGATGCTGCCTGACCCACAGAGTCACTCCAGCATTTTGTGTCTATCTTTGCCAAATATATTGCTGTTCCTTCAGACTTAGCCCAGAACATCACAAGAATACCATTCCCCGCCTTCGAAAACATCCACAAGGAGGCGGCTTAAGCATCACTACCCGAAACGTCACCTATCCATGTTCTCCACAGATGCTGCCTGACCCACTGAGTTACTCCAGCACTCTGTGAAACGTCACCTATCCATGTTCTCCAGAGATGCTGCCTGACCCGCTGAGTTACTCCAGCACTCTGTGAAACGTCACCTATCCATGTTCTCCACAGATGCTGCCTGACCCACTGAGTTACTCCAGCACCCTGTGAAACATCACCTATCCATGTTCTCCAGAGATGCTGCCTGACCCGCTGAGTTAGATTCAAGATTCAAGATTCAAGTGAGTTTATCGTCGTGTGTCCCAGATAGGACAATCAATGAAATTCTTGCTTTGCTTCAGCACAACAGAATATAGTAGGCATGAATACAGAACAGATCAGTGTGTCCATATACCAGTGAAAGTGGGACAGGCCCTTTAAAAATATCCACTGACTTGGCCTCCACAGCCTTCTGCGGCAATCTTCTTCTACTTCCGTATGACGTGCACAGCCTAAAGTTGGACAACTTGTTCTATTTGATCTTATTTGATTGTGCACGCCGGGTCGATTGTATTCGTCGAAACAGGGCGGACCACATGAAGGTTGCAATCTCCCGCCTCTGCGGCAAAGAAATTCCTCCTCATCTCCTTCCAAAAGGAACGTCCTTTAATTATGAGGCTGTGCCCTCTAGTCCTAGACCCTCCCAGCAGTTGCATCCTCCTCTCCACATCCACTCTATCCAAGCCTTTCACTATTTGACTATTTCCACTATCAGTCTCCCTTACAAGTGTTCCTCTCTGGTTGGCAGCAATGCATGTGTGGGATCAGCCTATGCCAACCATGGCCACTGTAGTCAGTAAGTGGGCTTCAAGTTGGGGTCTTATAGAGCCTTGGTTCACAATGAGCAGGTGATTTAGGCGGCTGGGAAGACCCAAAGGTTCATAGTCTCTGTTAATCTAAAACCACGGTGTATTAAAATGATAGGGAGGAAGTTCGAGTGATTGCAGTATGTACTGCCTGCACCTTGCAGAAACCTCTCCCCACCTCCTCCAAAACCACCAAGTGTTTTGAGCTTCCGTCACACATCAGTCCAAACCACTGAATTATCCGAGCGCGGAAAACATCGCTCCCCCACCCACCACGGCAAGCTCAGTAAAGTGTTGCTCCACACACAGGCTCACTGCTGGCGTAGAGGGGACGTTAGTCCGTGGCAGGCAGTTTCAGTCTAGTTTATTGTCACGTGTACCGAGGTACAGTGAAAAGCTTTTGTAGCGTGCTAACTAGTCAGCAGAAAGACAATACATGATTACAATCGATCCATTTACAGTGTATAGATACATGAAAAGGGAATAACGTTTAGCGCAAGGTAAAGCCAGCAAAGTCTGATCAAGGATAGTCCGATGAAGCAAAGAGGTAGATAGCACTGGCACGCTGGGCCGAAGGGCCTGTTTCCACATGGGTTTGTAGGGAGTGGATCTAATCGGCCTCTAACGTGTAGGGAGTGGATGAGAAAGTGGGATTACATAGAACTAGTGTGTGAACGGGTGATGGATGGACTCGCTGTTCCCACATTGTATCGTTCAAATCAGTAAACCTGGAGTCTTTCTGTTGTGGGCGCGTGTGTGTGTGTTGTGTGTGTGTGTGTGTGTGTGTGTGTGTGTGTGTGTGTGTGTGTGTGTGTGTGTGTGTGTGTGTGTGTTTGTATGTGTGTGGCTGTGTGTGTTTGTATGTGTGTGTGTGTGTGAGTATGTGTGTGTGTGTGTGTGTATCTGTGTGTGTGCGTGTGCGTCTTTGTGTGTGCGTGTGTGTGTGTATCTGTGTGTGTGCGTGTGTGTGTCTTTGTGTGTGCGTGCGTGTGTGTGTGTGTGTCTTTGTGTGTGCGTGCGTGTGTGCGTGCGTGTGTGTATCTGTGTGTGTGTGTGTGTGTGCGTGTGTGTATCTCTGTGTGCGTGTGTGTGTATGTGTGTCTTTTGTGTGACCACACATTTCATTGTATCAATTGGTACAGATGACAAATAAATGTATCTTGTATGGCTGTGTGTGTGTGTGTGTGTGTCTGTCTATGACTATGTTTGCGTGTGTGTCTCTGTGTGTGTGTGTGTGTGTGTGTATCTGTGTGTGTGTGTGTGTGTCTCTGTGTGTGTGTGTGTGTGTGTGTGTGTGTGTGTATCTGTGTGTGTGTGTGTGTGTGTATGTGTCTGTCTATGACTATGTTTGCGTGTGTGTGTCTGTCTATGACTATGTTTGCGTGTGTGTCTTTGTGTGTGTGTGTGTGCGTGTGTAGTGTAGACGCAAAGACGACCTTGACTACACAACAACAGCGGCGAGTCTGGAGCGGAGCGGGGCCAGGGTTCTGTAAACAGCCCAGACAGAGCTCGTTGTAAGCGACCGAGCAGCGCAGTGACTCACCAGCTCCTTCCTGCCGCTTCCCTGTGCTGTGCTGCGGGCCACAGGCGATGGCTGCGAGTCCCCCTAGACCGTGTATGATGGGAGCGGCGTGGACTACGGTTATGTGTGGCCGGGCTAAACTGTCCCAACAAAGGCTGACATCAGCAACACATGATCCCAGCTCCTCCCACAGCCCTGTCAATGTAAAAGCAGAAACACACACACACACACCCTCTCGCCTCTTCAGCTTGTGTGGCAAAGAACTGCAGATGCTGGTTGAAATCAAATGTAGACACAAAATGCTGGAGTAACTCAGCGGGACAGGCAGCATCTCTGGAGAGAAGGAATGGGTGATGTTTCGGGTCGAGACAGGGTCCAGTCATCTTTCCACATTGACACTTTGGCCCCATATATATATATTTTTTTAAACTTCCCCATTTTTACTGTTGCATTTTTCTTGATGAATCAACGTTTTCAAAATAAATGAATATAGTTTATGGCGATTAGATTGGTTTCAGGGGTTAGTGGGGAGAAGGCAGGAGAATGGGGTTAGTAGGGAGAGATAGATCAGCCATGATTGAATGGCAGAGTGGACTTGATGGGCCGAATGGCCTAATTCAACTCCTATCACTTGTGACTTATAGATACAAGGCGGAAACAGGCCTCTCGACCCACAGAGTCCGCACTGACTAGCCATAGACAGGATAGACTCGGCTTGTACTCGCTAGAATTTAGAAGATTGAGGGGGCATTTTATAGAAACTTACAAAATTCTTAAGGGGTTGGACAGGCTAGATGCAGGAAGATTGTTCCCGATGTTGGGGAAGTCCAGAACAAGGGGACACAGTTTAAGGATAAGAGGGAAGTCTTTTAGGACCGAGATGAGAAAAACATTTTTCACACAGAGAGTGGTGAATCTCTGGAATTCTCTGCCACAGAAGGTAGTTGAGGCCAGTTCATTGGCTATATTTAAGAGGGAGTTAGATGTGGCCCTTGTGGCTAAAGGGATCAGGGGGTATGGAGAGAAGGCAGGTACAGGATACTGAGTTGGATGATCAGCTATGATTATATTGAATGGCGGTGCTGGCTTGAAGGGCCGAATGGCCTACTCCTGCACCTATTTTCTATGTTTCTATGTTTCTATGATCCCCGTATACGAGCACTAGCCTACACACTAGGGACAATTTACAATAAATTAATTACTGTCGGCCTGTTGTGTTCCACTGTCTATATTAACTCGTTATCATCTATCCCACAGCCAACAATTGACCATTGTGGGCTCCACATTTCCTTAATTATCATTGCCCACTGCATATCTTCCTTTCATTTGTCCTAAATACCATCCATAATTTCCCTTTCCCCTGACTCTCAGTCTGAAGAAGGGTCTCGACCCGAAACTCAAAATGCTGCCTGACCCGCTGAGTTACTCCAGCCTTTTTATCAATGGTGACGATAGAACATGGACAATAGGTGCAGGAGGATGCCATTCGGCCCTTCGAGCCAGCACCGCCATTCAATATGATCATCCAGAATCAGTACCTCCGTTCCTGCTTTTTCCCCATATCCCTTGATTCCATTAGCACGAAGAGCTAAATCCAACTCTCTCTTGAAAACATAACAATAAGATAACTTTAAACTAAACTAAACTAAAGTAAACCACACTAAAAGTGGGATGACATAGAACTAGTGTGAACGGGTGATCGATGGTCGTTTGTGGACTCGGTGGGCCCAAAGGCTTGTTTCCATGCTGTATATCTAAACTCAACTGAAGGGCCTTGGGGATCAGTAGACCAGGAGATGAGGAATTGTTAGTTGGGGTTTGGGGTACACTTTTCTTTGGGGAGTTGGGGAGGGGGGGGGGGGGAGGGTATGGTCATGAGAGGTCTCCTATGGTGGTGAGAGGTCTCCAAAGAGTCGTAGCGTCTTTCTGGTCGCCGCTGAGTTTTCAACATGTTGAAAATTTCGCCGACCTACCACGGGTGCCGGCAGCCGCCTGTAAAGGTCGCGTAAGTGGGACAGGCCCTTCTCCAGCCATCTCAGTCTGAAAAAGGGTCTCGACCCGAAATGTCACCCGTCCCGTCACTCCAGACATGCCGCCTGTCCCGCTGAGTTACTCCAGCATTTTGTGTCGATCTTAAAAGTGGAAAGACAATACGTGATTACATTCGAGGCATTTACAGTGTATAGATACATGACAAGGGAATAACGTTTAGTGCAAGGCAAAGATAGTCCGAGGGTCTCCAATGAGGTAGATGGAGCAGCGAGATGGGGGGAACAGGATTAGGAGGTTAGATGCACCAACAGGTCCAGCAGTAACGGGCCCAACACTAGGTAGACCAGGACAGCAGCCAGAGGAAGCAGGTAACTACAGCTGAATGTGTCAATCCAGCCACTCCCAAGCCAACTGAGATATTCATCAGTGGATGAATAACCTGAACTGAACGATCTATCGTTTATTATCAAATATCCCAAAATGGAACAAAGACATTCTTACTTACAGCAGCAAACAGATATACAATACATAGCAATCTGTAGACATCATGGTGGTGCAGCGGTAGAGTTGCTGCCTCACAGTGCCAGAGACATGGGTTCGATCCTGACTGTGGCTGCTGTCTGTATGGTGTTTGTATGTTCTCCCTGTGACTGCGTGGGTTTTCTCCGGGTGCTCCAGTTTCCTCTCACTTTCCAAGCCCATGCAGATTTGTGGGTTAGCAGGCTCTGTAAATTGTTCCTAGTGTGTAGGACAGAACTAGTGTATGGGTGATCACTTCTCGATGTGGACTTGATGGGCCGAAGGGCCTGTTTCCATGCTGGTCTCTAAACTAAACTAAACTAAACTAAACTAAACTAAACTAAACTAAACTAAACTAAACTAAACTAAACTAAACTAAACTAAACTAAACTAAACTAAACTAAACTAAACTAAACTAAACACAAAATGCTAGACAAAAAAACCTGGAGAAACTCAGCGGGTGAGGCAGCATCTATGGAGCGAAGGAATAGGCGACATTTCGGGTCGAGACCCTTCTTCTTCAGACTGATGACCCTTCTTCAGACTGATCATCTATGACCACAAAATGCTAGAATAAGTCTGAAGAAGGGTCTCAACCTGAAACGTCACCCGTTCCTTCTCTCCAGAGATGCTGCCTGTCCCGCTGAGTTACTCCAGCATTTTGTGTCTATCTTGCTGGAGTAACTCAGCGGGTCAGGCAGCATCACTGAAGGACATGGACAGGCGACTTTACCGGTCGGGAATTTTGATAAAATTATAAGGAAGATGAGTAGGTTATAGTTTGGATGACCCTGGAGCTCACATACTGGGACCATGATGGGAAAAATGGGCAAGATAGAATGTAGTTAAAATAGTTAAAGCTGAAACATTCTGCTGAGAAGCAGGCTTCCTTATCGGTAAGGACCTTTGTAGTTCTGTCTAGGTTCTTATCTGTTGCAATCTTCCATTACAGCTGCTCTTGGTCACAGGCAAGTCCCTCAAAGGTTAACAAACAACCTCTTTCATAGGGGGACCATTTGGCGAGTAGAACCTGGACATTTATGGTGTCTGCAGATGCTGGTTTAAACTGAATGCTGGACACACAATGCTGGAGTAACTCAGCGGGACAGGCAGCGTTGCTGGAGAGAAGGAATGGGTGATGTTTCGGGTTGAGACTCTTCTTCAGATTCCAGAGTCCAGAGTCTGAAGAAGGGTCTCGACCAGAAACGACACCCATTCTTTCTCTCCAGGGATGCTGCCCGTCCCGCTGAGTTACTCCGGCACTTTGTGTATCTACCAGCGGGCAGAAGAAGCAGATTCTGCTGAAGGTACCAAGTGAAACCAATGTGGGTCAAATTGTGAAGTGAAAGTCCAGCACGCGCTGACTGTACACCACAACCACAGTTTCTCCCGTGACACCTCACACTTCCCCTATGCGTGGCGTTCCAGCACTACAGCTCCTGCTTCAGCAAGATCACAGTCTCGTTTTGATGATGTTTGGTTCTGGGACTCAATGGTCAAAGTCTCTTCATTTTACATTGGTGATTCAGTTTAGAGATACAGCGTGGAAACAGGCCCTTCGGCCCACCAGGTCCGTGCCGACCAGCGATCCCCGCACATTAACACCATCCAACACCCACTAGGGACAATGTTTACATTTATACCAAGCCAATTAACCTGCAAACCTGCACGTCTTTGGAGTGTGGGAGGAAACCGAAGATCTCGGAGAAAACCCACGCAGGTCACGGGGAGAACGTGCAAACTCCGTACAGACAGCGCCCGTAGTCGGGATCGAACCCGGGTCTCCGGCGCTGTGAGGCAGCAACTCTACCGCTGCGCCACCGTGACTGCCCGCGATGGGTTGAGGGGGAAGGGTGCTCTACCAGTGTCGCCATTATGCCACCCTTATGCCACTCTAGTGCACCCGTGAGCAGTCTCTGAAGCACCAGGCCTCTACACCAGATAAGCCCTCACTGTGACCACACACACACACACCAGGTCCAAGCCTGTGCATTACTAGCCAAGAACCTGTGGTGGCACACGTTGGCACACCCAGCAGAGCTGGAGCTCCTGACCCGGGTTATAAGTAATAGGAGCAGAATTAGGCCATTCGGCCCATCAAATCCACTCCGCCATTCAACCGCTGGTCTATCGCTCCCTCCTAACCCCATTTTCCTGCCTTCTCCCCATAACCCCTGACACCCGTACCAATCAAGAATCTATCAATCTCTGCCTTACAAATATCCATCGATTTGGCCTCCACAGCCGTCTGTGGCAAATAATTCCACAGATTCACCACCCTCTGACTAAAAAAATTCCTCCTCATCTCCTTCAATCCTGAGCTCCGGTGCTGTCTGTGTGGAGTATGTGCACCTTCTCCTTGTGATCTGCTCCGGGTGCTCCGGTTTCCCCCCCCCCCCCCCACACATGCCAAAGATAGGGTACTAGGGGCGGCACAGTGGTGCCGCACAGCGCCAGAAACCCAGGTTCGATCCTGACGAAGGGTGCTGTCTGTGTGGAGTTCGCACGTTCTCCCTGTGACCACTTGAACTTTCTCCGGGATCTCCGGTTTCCTCCCACACTCCAAAGACGTGCAGACGTGCCATAGAGGGAGTACAGAGAAGGTTCACCAGACTAATTCCTGGGATGTCAGGACTTTCATATGAAGAAAGACTGGATAGACTCGGTTTGTACTCGCTAGAATTTAGAAGATTGAGGGGGGATCTTATAGAAACTTACAAAATTCTTAAGGGGTTGGACAGGCTAGATGCAGGAAGATTATTCCCGATGTTGGGGAAGTCCAGAACAAGGGGTCACAGTTTAAGGATAAAGGGGAAATCTTTTAGGACCGAGATTATGAAAACTTTTTTCACACAGAGAGTGGTGAATCTCTGGAATTCTCTGCCACAGAAGGTAGTTGAGGCCAGTTCATTGGCTATATTTAAGAGGGAGTTAGATGTGGCCCTTGTGGCTAAAGGGATTAGGGGGTATGGAGAGAAGGCAGGTACAGGATACTGAGTTGGATGATCAGCCATGATTACATTGAATGACGGTGCAGGCTCGAAGGGCCGAATAGCCTACTCCTGCACCTATTTTCTATGTTTCTATGTTTCTATATTTGTAGGTTAATTGTCTCCTGCAAGTTGTCCCCAGTGTGTAGGATAAAACTAATGTGCTGGGTGTGTAGGAAGGAACTGCAGATGCTGGTTTAAACCGAAGATAGACACAAAAAGCTGGAGTAACTCTGCGGGACAGACAGGCAGCATCTCTGGAGAGAAGGAATGGGTGACGCTTCAAGTAAAAATCGATCAAAAGACATTTGTAGATCATCAAAGATGAAATCAGAAGAGATAGCTAGGTCTCTCAATCCCAGTGGTATTAACTGAGTGTATATTGGTCATATGCCTTTTTCCATGCTACCCTTTGGCATTTTGCACAGTCAACCCATAGGACAAGGAGGACCAGTTGTGGGCAATGTCATGGCCATTCGGGTGGCACGGTGGCGCAGCAGTAGAGTTGCT
Organism: Amblyraja radiata; assembly: GCF_010909765.2. Lineage (NCBI taxonomy): Eukaryota > Metazoa > Chordata > Chondrichthyes > Rajiformes > Rajidae > Amblyraja > Amblyraja radiata. The sequence goes on along the minus strand of NC_045996.1, from coordinate 8,826,447 downwards.
GTCTTACAACGCTTGTAGCGCCCTACACCTGCGTTCGAACCCGACCATCAGCCACGATTGAATGGTGGAGTAGACTCGATGGGCCGAATGGCCTAATTCTGCTCCTACAACGTGAACCTGTGAATTCCACCTCCTCACAACCAACTGTACACAGATTTGAAGGTAACAGAAATGCTGGAGAAACTCAGCGGGTGAGGCAGTATCTGTGGAGCGATGGAATAGGTGATGTTTCGTGTCGAATCCCTAAAGATTTGATGAAGGTTCTGAAGGTCTGAAGAAGGGTCCCAAACCGAAACGTCGCCTGTTTCCTTCGCTCCATAGATGCTGCTGCACCCGCTGAGTTTCTCCAGCATTTTTTGTCTACCTTCGATTTTCCCAGCATCTGCAGTTCCTTCTTAAACACAACTAAAAACTACTGGTCTTTTTGGATGTGTTTTGTTTTTATCTACACTCACGGCTAAATTTTGACCAGTTGACGTTTCCCAACATTGTCCCCTGACCAGCGGACTCTTGCCCAATTGCTGAACCGTTGATGATCACCCTGGACTTCCCCCTCATCGCCACTTCCCCACCAGTGTTGGGTCATGAGTGAACCTGTATGTCATAATTAACGATCAGTATTTCTCCACCACTGCAACTCTCGTGAACAACAACCGCAGCAGCGTGTTGCAAAACGCAACAGCTCATCATTACCGAGCGAGGCCTCACCCAAGATTCAAGATTCAAGAGAGTTTATCGTCATGTGTCCCAGATAGGACAATTAAATTCTTGCTTTGCTTCAGCACAACAGAATATAGTAGGCATGAATACAGAACAGATCAGTGTGTCCATATACCATTATATAAATATATACACACATCAATAAATAAACAGATAAAGTGCAAATAAACAGATAATGGGTTATTAATGTTCAGAGTTTTGTTTCAGTTGAGTTTAATAGCCTGATGGCTGTGGGGAAGATGCTGTTCCTGAACCTGGATGTTGCAGTCTTCAGGCTCCTGTACCTTCTACCTGAAGGTAGTGGGGAGATGAGTGTGTGGCCAGGATCCTTGAAGATGCTGCCAGCCTTTTTGAGGCAGCGACTGCGATAGATCCCCTCGATGGCAGGGAGGTCAGAGCCGATGATGGACTGGGCAGTGTTTACTACTTTTTGTAGTCTTTTCCGCTCCTGGGCGCTCAAGTTGCCGAACCAAGCCATGATGCAACCGGTCAGCATGCTCTCTACTGTGCACCTGTAGACGTTCGAGTGAGTCCTCCTTGACAACCAATACCAGCAATACCCATTGCCATCCATTTTGATTTCTGTCGCGGCAGCTGAAATCTTTCAGAGAGTTGACAGAAGCAGACCGTACCCGACTGGTCTTTGTCAATGTCCAAGTTCTATCCAAACTTGCTCCCATCCCCTTCCTCATCTCACCTCCCACCTCCCCTCTCTTCTCCTCTCCAGCAATGTCCTCTTCATCCCCCTGTTCGGGAAAGGAACGCAGGGTCGGCACGGTGGCGCAGAGGTAGAGTTACAACGCCAGAGACCCGGGTTCGATCCCGACTACGGGTGCTGTCTGTACGGAGTTTGCACGTTCTTCCCATGACCGCGTGGGTTTTCTCCGAGATCTTCGGTTTCCTCCCACCCTTCAAAGACGTACAGGTTTGTAGGTTAATTGGCTTGGTGTAAATATAAAATTGTCCCTAGTGTGTGTAGGATAGTGTCAGTGTGCGGGGATCGCTGGTCGATGCGGACTTGGTGGTTTACACGCTGTGTCTCTAAACTAAACTAAACTGAACACAGAAAGAGACTGGTCTTTGCTAATGTCTAGGTTCTATGTAAACTAGCTCCCTCCCCTCCCTCATCTCATTCCCCTCGTCTCACCTGCCACCTCTCCTCTCCAGCAATGAGCTCTTCATCCCCTTGAACACAGGGATGGCACAGTGGCGCAGCTGGTAGACCCACTGCCTCACAGCGCCAGACACTCCGGTTCGATCCTGCCCTCGGGTGCTGTCTGCGTGGAGTTTGCACGTTCTCCCCGTGTTGGCGTGGGTTTCCTCCGGGTGCTCTGGTTTCCTCCAACGAAGACGTGCGGGTTTGCAAGTGGATGTACAGAGTCTTTTACCCAGAGGAGGGAAATCAAGAACCAGTGGACATAGGTTTAAGATGAGAGGGGATGAGATGAGTTTTAATCAGAGCCTAAGGGGCAATGGTTTCACACATAGGGCAGTGGGTGTATGGAGTGAGCTGGAATGAGGCAGGGGCTATAACAACATTTAAAATAATTTAGATAGATATATGGATAGGAAATGTTTAGAGGGTAATGGGCCAAATGCAGGCAATGGTCATAGAGTGATACAGCGTGGAAACAGGCCCTTCAGCCCAACTTGCCCACACCTACTATCCATGTACCTGTCTAACTGTTTCTTAAACGTTGGGATAGTCCCAGCCTCAACTACCTTACCATTGTGCGTGGGTGAGTGATAGAATCTGGAGGGAGGTGGGGAGAATAAAATGGGAGAGGTGCAGGTTTGGTGTAAGTGGGTGCTGGATGTCCGGCCTGGACTCCTGTGGGCAAGTTTCTGTAATTGTAATAGGGACGACAGATGGCACAATGGGCTAAGTGTTCGGCTGGCAACCGGAAGGTAGCCGGTTCGAATCCCGCTTGGAGTGCATACTGTCGTTGTGTCCTTGGGCAAGACACTTCACCCACCTTTGCCTGTGTGTGAATGTGTGTGAATGTGTGTGAGTGATTGGTGGTGGTCGGAGGGGCCGTAGGCGCAGATTGGCAGCCACGCTTCCGTCAGTCTGCCCCAGGGCAGCTGTGGCTACAGAAGTAGCTTACCACCACCGAGTGTGACTGAGGAGTGAATGAATAATGCGATGTAAAGCGCCTTGAGTATTAGAAAGGCGCTATATAAATCCCATCCATTATTATTATTATTACACATTTCCAACAAAGTGCAGGTCACATTTGCAGATGCAGACTGCTGCCACCAGGTGGGGCATTGGCTCCAGATCTTCACTCCAGGACTCTGGTGTGGGGCTGGAGTGGTGATTGAAATAGACTAAGGGGCCTGTCCCACCTGGCGATTTTTTCAGCGACTGCCGGCATCATTGACTGACGTATCAGGTCACCGAATAAATTTGGCGTGACACGGCGTGACAACGTGCGGTGTTTTTTATCAAGTGTCGCGACATTTGTTTTGTCGCCGCTGGAGTTTGAAATGTTCAACATTTTTTGCCGACACTGATGTAACGCAGGCAGGTGGGACAGGCCCTTTACTTGGGCAGGACCTACACAGTGGATAGTGAGGCTCGAGAGGGATCTAGGGGTGCAGGTACATAGTTCATTGAAAGTGGCACCACAGGTAGATAGGGTGGTGCGAAGGGGGCTCAGCATTGTCAAGGACTGCTCTCACCCCAGCCACAGTCTGTTTACCCTCTTCCCATCCGGGAGGCGCTACAGGTCTCTCCGTTGCCGGACCAGCAGGTCCAGGAACAGCTTCTTCCCTGCGGCTGTTACACTACTTAACTCTGTACCTCGGTGATTGCCAGTCACCCCCCCACCCCCCCCAGGACACTCCTACCCCCAGATAAATTGCACTACTACGACTGTAGTAATATATATTTATTGCTCATTATTCTATGTTCGCTCTTCTAGGGAGATGCTAACTGCATTTCGTTGTCTCTGTACTGTACACTGCACAATGACAATGAAGATTGAATCTGAATCTGAATCCGAATCTCAAAAAGGCTTTTAGCACATTGGCCCTCATCAGTATTAAGTATAAAAGAAATGGGTGATGTTTCAGGTTGAGACCCTTCCTCAGACTCTCAATCTGAAGCAAGGTCGCAAGCCAAGAAATTCACCCATTTCTTCTATCGGGAAATGCTGCCTGTCCCGCTGAGTTACTCCAGCATTTTGTGTCTATCTTTGGTGTAAACCAGCACCTGCAGTTCCTTCCTGCACCTATAGTGTATAAAAGGTGGGAGGTCATGTTGCAATTAGTAAAGACGTTGGTGAGGTTACATTTTACATTGTGTGGAGTTCTGGGAATCACGTTACAGGAAAGATGTTGTCAAGCTGGACTTGGTGCAGAGAGGATTTACAAGGATGTTGCCAGGACTCGAGGGTGTGAGCAGGAGGGTGTGAGAGAGAGGTTGAGCAGGCTGGGACTCTATTCATTGGAGAGCAGGAGGCTGAGGGGTGATCTTATAGAGGTGTATAAAATCATGAGAGGAATAGATTGGGTAGATGCACAGAGTCTCTTGGCCAGAGTAGGGGAATCAAAAACTAGAGGACATAGTTTTAAGGTGAGGGGGGAAAGTTTTAGTAGGAACCTGAGGGCTAACTTTTTCACATAAAGGGCGGTGGGTGCAGGGAACGAGCTGCCGGAGGAGGTTGGTGACACAGGTTATATTGCAATGTTTAATAAACATTTAGACAGGTACATGGATAGGAAAGGTTTAGAGGGATATGGGCCAAACGCTAGCAGGTGGGACCAGGGCCGGCCTTAAGCCGATTGGACCGATTGCTCCCAATTGGGCCCCAGGCCTAAGGAGGGCCTCGCGCTCCACTCAAGGAGCTTTGGAATAATCTACTCCCGGCTCGGGTAGATCTACCCCGGGTGGAGGGAGGAGAGAGGGGTGGAGAGAGAGTAGAGGGGTGGAGGGGGAAGAAAGGGGTAGACGGGGAGAGGGGTGTGAGGGGGAATGGAGAAGGGGGAGAGGTCCCAGGGCAGCGCTCCTGCCCCTACAGTCGCCGTGCTTCACACACACAGCCCCTGCTCCACCCCTCTCTCTCCCCGGGGAGAAGCGGTGAACAATACAGGGAGGGCCGGGGGTTGGAGCAACGTTTACAAACCTCGGCCTCAGCTCACACGCGTTCGCCCGGACTCCGGCATCTGCTCCTGCCGCCGGCCCTCTCCCTCCCTTCTCTCCTTCCCTTCTTCCCTCCTTCCCTTCCCTTCTTCCCTCCCTCCTTCCTCTCTCTCTTTTCCCTTCTCTCCCTCCCCCCTTCTCTCCTTCCCTCCCACACACACACACACACACACACACACACACACACACACACACACCACACACACACACACACACACCACACACACACACACACACATAACGCAAGCACACACCAACACAACACACACACAGACACACACACACACACACCACACACACACACACACACACACGCCAACAACCACACACATAACGCACACAACACCACGACCACACACACACCACACACACACACCCACACGCACACACACACACACACACAACCACACACATAACCACACACAACACCCCATACCGCAAACAACACCACACACACACACACACACACACACACACACACACACACACACACACATAACGCACACGCACGCACACACACACACACACGAATAACGCACACACGCACACACACACACACACACACATAACGCACACACACACACACATAACGCACACACACACACACACACACACACACACACACACACACACACACACACACACACACACACACACACACACACACACACACACACACACACACACCTAAGTTAGGATGGGGTAGAAGCCCAAAGGGTAGGATGGGGCTGAAGCCCAACATTTAATGCCTGGACTGGTTTTTCGCCAATAGTTATTAGTTTGCCAGGATCTAGTTAATTAAATTACTTTTTTTTCATTTCACAGTCACTAAAACAAGTGATATTGTAACTATGTGCTTTTCAGAGGTGATCTACACATTCTGTTTGTTACCTGTAGGCTTACATGTATGCAATTTTATATTAAAATGCAGCGTAGATCTGTTTGGTCCATTAAGTCGCAGGTATTTTTAAGCGCACATTTTGATTACCTTCCATTCCACCATAGAGATATAAAGTCTATAATAGACTTCATTTGTATTTCTATGATCCTACAGACCTTGGCTGGGAACCTGGGGCTCACCAAAATTGTTCCCAATTGGGCCCCGCACCTCCTAAGGCCGGCCCTGGGTGGGACTAGTGTAGATGGGGCATGTTGGTCAGTGTGGGCAGGCTGGGCTGAAGGGCCTGTTTCCACGCTGTGTCACTCTCTGTACACAAATAAAGCACATGAGTCATGTTGTTTTCAATGCCAGAAGGACAAGTCGCAGGGCCAAATATCACAATGCTCCCGAGATACAATGTATCGTTGACCTGTGAATCCCACTTCCTGTTTCCAAGGCTACCAGAAAGAATAAATTCTAAATTTATTTAAAAAGGAAACACGAATGAAGCAAAGGAAATCCTTTAAGGATCAGGAGACTGAATGCGTGAGATTGGAGCAGTGTTTAGTTTACTTCAGAGATACAGCGCGGAAACAGGCCCTTCAGCCCACCAGTTCCTCCCAATCCAGCGATCGCCCCTCACGCAAGCATTATCCTACACACACTAGGGACAATTTATACTTTTTACCAAAGCCAATTAACCTACAAACCCGCACGTCTTTGGAGTGAGGGAGGAAACCGGAGCACCCGGAGAAAACCCACGCGGTCACGGGGAGAACGTGCAAACTCCGTACAGACAGCACCCGTAGTCAGGGTCTCTGGCGCTGTGAGGCAGCAACTCTACAGCTGCCCCACCTTGACAATGGTGTCAGGGTAACGGAGGGACAGGGGAGGCCACTCAGTGTTGAGCCATCCAAATAGACAGGAAGGAACTGCAGATGCTGGTTTAAACCGAAGATAGACACAAAATGCTGGAGTAACTCAGCAGGTCAGACAGCATCTCTGGAGAAAATAAATAAGTGAGGTTTCGGGTCGAGACCCATCTGCAGACTTCAGGTACAAGTCAGAACAAGTTGATCTTCTCTTCTTGCGTATTGCGTGCACAGCCTAAAGTTGTAGGACAATTTGTTCTATTTGATTGTGCACGCCGGGTTGGTTGCATTTGTTAAAACAGGGCGGACCCCGTGAAGGTTGCAATCGCCCACCCCAACAAGTTGATGAAGCGTTAACTTTCTCTCGCCACAGATGCCGCCTGACCTGATGAGTGTTTCCATCATCTTCTGATTATACAACAGTTTTCTAGAACCTGCAATTTTTTAAATTTGCAACTATTTTATCAGCTCTTGACATTGATTATTTTTTAAAAGAGATGATTTCAGCTCCATGCCTTGGAGTGACTGTGGGATAAACTCCAGGGCAGCAACATCTAGAATAGCTTTTATGACTATCGGCACAAATAAAATATTTGTTGCTACAATGCTGAGAACTATCTTGTACTCTCTGTACGTGGAGCGGGGCCTTACAACGCCCGGCGCGGCTTTAATTTGCCGCGGACTTGCTAGCGCCCGCCGGGGGCTCCAACACCAAGACCCGGGGCAGGGCCTTACATCGCCCGTCGTGGCTTTGAGTGGCCGCGGACTTGCTAACGCCCGCCGGGGGCTTTGACCTCGACTTCGGGAGAGGAATGGAGAGCAGGGGAGAGACAAGACTTTGCCTTCCATCACAGTGAGGAGGAGACTCACTGTGATGGATGTTTGTGTAAACTGTGTTGGTGTGTGTCTTGGTTCTTTTCTTGTATGGCTGCAGAAACCAAATTTCGTTTGAACCTCATGTGAGGTTCAAATGACAAATAAAAGGTATTGTATTGTATTGTATTGTATATGTATGTTTCTACACTGGTACGATCCTACACACTAGGGACAATTTACAATATAGAGAAGCCATTTAACCTACAAACATGTACGTCTTTGCAGCACGGGAGGAAACCAGAGCACCCGGAGAAAACCCACACGGTCACAGGGAGTACGTGCAGACAGCACCTGTAGTCAGGATCGAACCCGGGTCTCTGGCGCTGTAAAGGGGCTGTCCCACTTTCACGACCTAATTCACGACCTCTGCCGAGTTTGCCCTTGACTCATGGTCGTGCCCTTGACCCTTGACTCATGCAGCATGGTCGTCACGAGGTCGTAGGTAGGTCGTGATGCTAGTCGTAGGTACTCGTGGCATCAAGTAGGTCGGGGCGTTTTTCTAGCCTGATGAAAAATGTCCACGAGTAAAAAAGGTTGTGAATTAGGTCATGAAAGTGGGACAGACCCTTGAGGCAGCAACTCTACCGCTGCGCCACCGTGCCACCCCACGCAAAACAAAAGCTGTTCACGTGACAATAACAAACCAAAACCTTAGCAACATTTATTTTAAAAGTCCAAAACTGAGCTGGTCCACTGGTGTAAATGCTTTCCTTAATGCCAAGCTAAGCTGCTTGTGAGAGGATTTGTTTATTAATAGAAATACTGGTTTAAAAAAAATCCCATTTTGAGAGAGTTCCAGATTGAAGCTGGGATGGAACAGATGTTTGGGGACCTCAGTGACATCTCATCACTTAACGGGAACAGAGGGATCCCATCAACACAATGAGATCAATCTCTTGTGGAACGGCTAACCCAGGCCAAAAGCCTCCAAGTAGCCCTGGGAGGAAGTCCTGATTTAGTACAAAAGCTGATCCTTAACTTGACCTGCGCCTTATTTTCCTTGCAGGTCTCTCATTAAAGGGGAATATTAAACAAATGACAAGAGCCATCGACTCCCATTCCCGTAAAACACTGCCGATGCTGGGAAGAGTCCGTATAGTGGAGAGCGAAGCCAGGAAAAACTAGGAAATCAACGGCTAACGTGACTAGCCAGGGAAGGGTTCAACACACTAGAATTCTAGGTGTTTACGAAAGAACTGCAGATGCTGGAAAAATCAAAATCGAATGAGTTGACCGATTCATTCAAAGAGCCAGCACAGACTATCTATAGAGTGACCATCTATGATTCTAGGTAGACAAAAATGCTGGAGAATCTCGGTGAGTGAGGCAGCATCTATGGAACGAAGGAATAGATGACGTTTCGGGTCTCGACCTTTCTTCAGACCTTCAGGGTCTCGACCCGAAACATCACCTATTCCTTCGCTCCATAGATGCTGCCTCACCCACTGAGATTCTCCAGCATTTTTGACTACCTAGAATCGTAGATGGTCACTCTATAGATAGTCTGTGCCGGCTCTTTGAATGAATCGGTCAACTCATCCCAACCCTAGTCCCACTCCCCCCCAAGAAAAGACGCAAAGTGCCCGAGTACCTCAGCCGGTCCAGTCAGCATCTCTGAAGAATGATCTCGGCCCGAATCGTCACCTATTCCTTTTCTCCACAGATGCTGTCTGACCCGCTGAGTTACTCCAGCTTTTTGTGTCTATCTCTAGAGAACATGGGTAGGTGACGTTACAGGTTGGGAATCAATCTAAAGAAGGGTCCCAACCCGAAACGTCACCTGTCAATGTACTGCCTGACCCCGCTGAGGTACTCCAGCACTTTGTGTCTTTTTTTTTGTAACCCATCATCTGCAGTTCCCTGTTTCTACATACCCCCACGGGACCAATGTTAGGTCTGACAGAATCGGCATCTACCTTCCTTTGTCCTCATTGTCTCTGAGATTCATCTGCCCGACACATTCATAGAGACACAGAGCTAGAGGCCTTGAACCGATTAACTCTGTGACAACCATCAGACCTTCATCTACAGTCGTTGTACACCGATCCCATTTCATTCTTCACACATCAACAGTAAGTCCATTACCACAGTTGTGGACATGTACATGGCTGTATACATTTGCTACTATTTAATTTCTGGGCAAGAACTGACGCAAGACAAATTAAAATTGTCTACCCCAAGACAAATGAAATGCAGTTTTGAATACTTACAAAATTCTTAAGGGGTTGGACAGGCTGGATGCAGGAAGATTGTTCCCGATGTTGGGGAAGTCCAGAACAAGGGGTCACAGTTTAAGGATAAAGGGGAAATCTTTTAGGACTTAGATTAGAAAAACATTTTTTACACAGAGAGTGGTGAATCTGTGGAATTCTCTGCCACAGAATGTAGTTGAGGCCAGTTCATTGGCGATATTTAAGAGGGAGTTAGATGTGGCCCTTGTGGCTAAAGGGATCAGAGGATATGGAGAGAAGGCAGGTACAGGATACTGAGTTGGATGATCAGCCATGATCATATTGAATGGCGGTGCAGGCTCGAAGGGCCGAATGGCCTCTACTCCTGCACCTATTTTCTATGTTTCTATGTTTCTGTGAATAAGGCAGGCTCTTCATCTTCATTCTCCTGTTAATCTTAGATAGACACAAAAAGCTGGAGTAACTCAGCGGGGCAGGCAGCATCTCTGGAGAGAAGGAATGGGTGACGTTTTGGGTCGAGACCCTTCTTCAGAACCTGTTAACCTTTCCTGTCGTAAGGAGAACAAGTCCAGATTATTCACATTCTTCCCTTTATCGTGTGTGTGTACACTGTGGACGGCTCGATTGTAATCATGTATAGTCCTTCCGCTGACTGGTTAGCATGCAACAAAAGATTCTCACTGTACCTCGGTACATGTGACAATAGACTAAATGGAACTGAACCTGCTGAACTGCTGGGGCGTTAGAGCCACAACCCGACAAAGAGTCAGCATCTCAGAAGGATAAAAACATTGGAAACTTGCTATCGTTGTGTATAAAATGCTGGAAATGTTCGAGTCCCAGCGCCCTGGGAGTAATTACAGAAAGAAAAGCATTTCCTCACTCGTTCTGGAGTGAAATGATTACTTAATTTGAACAAAACACTTTCCCAAAATATTTCTTCCAAAGTAAACAGTCCAAGTTTTCCAACAAATTGCAAGAACTGCTCGTTAAATGAAAATAAACATTTGCTTTAATCCTCTCCCTCCAGTTCTCATGTTGGGGTTTGCGAGAGAACATAAAAATAATAATAATGGATGGGATTTATATAGCGCCTTTCTAATACTCAAGGCGCTTTACATCGCATTATTCATTCACTCCTCAGTCACACTCGGTGGTGGTAAGCTACTTCTGTAGCCATAGCTGCCCTGGGGCAGACTGACGGAAGCGTGGCTGCCAATCTGCGCCTACGGCCCCTCCGACCACCACCAATCACTCACACACATTCACACACAGGCAAAGGTGGGTGAAGTGTCTTGCCCAAGGACACAACGACAGTATGCACTCCAAGCGGGATTCGAACCGGCTACCTTCCGGTTGCCAGCCGAACACTTAGCCCATTGTGCCATCTGTCGTCCCATAGAACAGTACAGCACAGGAACAGGCCCTTCGGCCCACATTGTCCGTGTGAAACATGTTGCAGTTGTATAAGACGTTGGTGAGACCGCATTTAGAATATTGTGTTCAGTTCTGGGCACCATGTTATAGGAAAGATATTGTCAAACTTGAAAGGGTTCGGAAAAGATTTATGAGGATGTTGCCAGGACTAGAGGGTGTAAGCTATAGGGAGAGGTTGAGTAGGCTGGGTCTCTATTCCATGGAGTGTAGGAGGATGAGGGGAGATCTTATATAGTGTACAAAATCATGAGAGGAATAGATCGGGTCTTTTGCCCAGAGTAGGGGAATCGAGGACCAGAGGACATAGGTTCAAGGTGAAGGGGAAAAGATTTCATAGGAATACGAGGGGTGACTTTTTCACACAGAGGGTGATGGATGTATGGAACGAGCTGCCAGAGGAGGTAGTTGAGGCAGGGACTATCCCATCGTTTAAGAAACAGTTGGACAGGGACATGGATAGGATAGATTTGGAGGGATATGGACCAAGCGCAGGCAAGTGGGACTAGGGTAAGATAGGACATTGTTGGTCGGTGTGGGTGAGTTGGGCCGAAGGGCCTGTTTCCACACTGTATCACTCTATAACTCTACAGGGAGTGGTTGAGCAGGCTGGGACTCTATTCCTTCGAGCGCAGGAGGCTGATGGGTGAACTTATAGAGGTGTACAATAATAGACAATAGACAATAGGTGCAGGAGTAGGCCATTTGGCCCTTCGAGCCAGCACCGCCATTCAATGTGATCATGGCAGATCATCCCCAATTAGTACCCCGTTCCTGCCTTCTCCCCATATCCCCTGACTCCGCTGTTTTTAAGAGCCCTATCTAGCTCTCTCTTGAAAGCATCCAGAGAAGCTGCCACCACCACCACCCTCTGAGGCAGAGAATTCCACAGACTCACCACCCTCTGTGAGAAAAAGTGTTTCCTCGTCTCCGTTCTAAATGGCTTACTCCTTATTCTTAAACTGTGTGGCCCCTGGTTCTGGACAAAATCATGAGAGGAATAAATCGGGTAGACGCACTGAGACTCTTGCCCAGAGTAGGGTAATCGAGGACCAGAGGACATAGGTTTAAGGTGAGAGGGCAAAAATTTAATAGGAACCTGAGGGATATCTTTTTCACACAAAGGGTGGTGGGTGTATGGAACAAGCTGTCGGAGGTGGTACTTGAGGCAGGGACTATTGCAACGTTTAAGAAACATTTAGACAGGTACATGGATAGGACAAGTTTAGAGGGATATGGGCCAAGCGGGACTAGTGTAGCTGGGACATGTGGGATGGTGTGGGCAAGTTGGGCCGAAGGGCCTGTTTCCACACTGTATCACTCTATGACTCTTTGACAACCTCCCTCCTGGTTCTTTTGCCGATTCCTTTAAATCTGTGAGCTCAAACTGCTGACTGCCCTGGCGGCAGAAACAGTTTCCTCTAATTTATTCTATCTGAACCTTTCACAGTGAAAATACAATGGCCAAAAACTCCACCCGTTTGCGTGTGAACGCTCGTGAATGTTTAAAGATCTGTTCTCATTTATTACAATACAAGATATTGGCAGCTGATTACACTATAATTCAACAGACATCTTTAAGCAACAGTTAATTTAACAGAATTTTCACAGAAAATCGTGTCTATTGAGTTTCTAACAATGTATTTACAGTATTAAAACCATTACGTGTGCACCTGGAACCGAAAGGGTTAAAGTATTGAGTATGGACAGGTGTTCTACAGGTGCACAGTAGTGAGCATGCTGACTGGTTGCATCGTGGCTTGGTTCGGCAACTTGAGCGCCCAGGAGCGGAAAAGGATGCAGAAAGTTGTGATCACTGCCCAGTCCATCATCGGCTCTGACCTCCCCTCCATCGAAGTGATCTATCGCAGTCGCTGCCTCTAAAAGGCAGCCAACATCAACCTCTTCTCCAGAGCACCTCTCCAGAACCAGGGGCCACAGTCTTAGAATAAAGGGGAGGTCATTTAAGACTTTTTCACCCAGAGAGTTGTGAATTTATAGAATTCCCTGCCACAGAGGGCAGTGGAGGCCAAATCACTGGATGGATTTAAGAGAGAGTTAGATAGAGCTCTAGGGGCTAATGGAGTCAAGGGATATGTGGAGAAGGCAGGCACGGGTTATTGATAGGGGACGATCAGCCATGATCACAATGAATGGCGGTGCTGGCTCGAAGGGCCGAATGGCCTCCTCCTGCATCATGTTTCTATGTTTCTAAGGACCCACACCATCCTGGCCACGCACTCATCTCTCTGCTACCATTGGGCAGAAGGTACAGGAGCCTGAAATCTGTTACATCCAGGTTCAGGAATAGCTACTTCCCCACAGCCATCAGGCTATTAAACTCACCAACAAACAGACTCTGAACTGTAACAGCCTATTGCACTTTATCTGCTTATTTATGTGTATATTGAGCTGAATTGTTCTGTATTTTTGCTTACAATACTCTGTTGTGCTGCAGCAAGCAAGAATTTCATTGTCCTATCTGGGACACATGACAATAAACTCTCTTGACTTGACTTGTATGGAGGCAGAAAGATTCATTTTAATCAGCTGTTCAACATCTGAGTTTATGTTTTTATATAGAGCATGGTGCCATGAATAACAACACCCTCCCCAGTCCCAACCCATGGTCACAGAGTCGTTTACATTGTGGTGGTGTGGAATATCAAGCAGGCAGCAAATGACCAGGCAAGAAAATAAAGTAAAGGGCCTGTCCCACCAGCATGCGACTCTATGCGGCAAGCGCGACCTAACGTGGTCGCTTGAGCTGTACGACCTCGCGGGGCCGGTCCCAGTTCGATCGCCGGAGCCGTATGGAGTTGTGCGGAGCTGGTCCCGACATCGCGCGGGGCTCCCAAAAACTGACCGTGTTCAAAAATTCCGCGCGGCAACGGCCTGCCAGCGCGCAGCGTCTCAACGCCGTACTTCACGCGCGCTTATGCCCGCGGACTTCGCTCGAACGTCACATCACTCACTCGACCTCCGCGCGGCCCCCGCTTCCGGTTTGGTCGCGCTCGCCGCATGCAGGTCGCATGCTCGTGGGACAGGCCCTTTAGACAAAAGTGCTGGAGAAACTCAGTGGGTGCGGCAGCATCTATGGAGCGAAGGAAATAGGCAACGTTTCAGAACTTACACCCGCCCAACACTCCACTGCGAGTGATAAAAGTAACGGGAATCATTTTTTCATAATCTGCTCCTAAATGTTCTAATCCAGGCCTTTAACCTTGCAGAGACACGAAGCAGGGCAGAGGAAAGAGGGCGGCACTGCCCGAAGAGAATCTGCAGATCTATGGGAATGTTTAGCAGTCCGTTACTAAGCCCCATCCAGTGGTGTGTGGTCTCTGTCTGCCAGTGCAAGGTTAACCTTTTAAACTTTGTTATTCCTGAATGATTAACTTGGCAAGATTTTTCGTGCAGCCTGATGCATTCTGCTTTAGTATGAAAGTCAGCAAGTCTGTGCCAGTTTCTGACCTGCTGGTGATTTATCTTAATTAACCCCAGCCCACTGCAGAGGTTAAAACACTGTCAGACCCACCACTGCTATACTGAGTGATACAGGCGGCAGAGACAGTGAGGGCAAACACACAGCCCTATAGATGGAAGCAACGGAGGCTGATTGCACCAATGTGCAAAACGGAGAGATACAGGAAGTCCTGTTTACCAGCTGCTATAAGACTTTATAATGCGCATAAATAATTGCACTTTTTTTAAATTAATTGTATTTTAACTTGTATTTTAACGTATTTTAACTTGTTAAGTATGGAAGCAATTTAAGGAATTGTGTGGTGTTATGTTTGTCTTGAAGCTGTCGTGGCACTGTAATTTCCTGAAAAGGATTATTAAAGGTATAATCTAAAATCTAATCAACACGGGGGAATGTGGTGTCACGGGTTACGGGGAGAAGGCAGGAGAATGGGGTTAGGAGGGAGAGATAGAATAGAATGTGCTGAATGGTCTACTTCTGCTCCTAAAAATAGTGGAGTCAGGGGATATGGGGAGAAGGCAGGAACGGGGTACTGATTGAGCATGATCAGCCATGATCACATTGAATGGCGGTGCTGGCTCGAAGGGCCAAATGGCCTACTCCTGCACTTATTGTCTATTGTCCATAACAGGGACCTATCTGCAGTTTCTTACGGATGGGGAGGGAACCTCATTAAAACTTGCCGAATAGTGAAAGGCCTGGATAGAGTGGATGTGGAGAGGACAAATTGCCGAACAATTTTTTTTCCCTTAGTCCCACCTGCCTGCACTCATACCATAACCCTCCATTCCCTTCTCATCCATATGCCTATCCAATTTATTCTTAAATGATACCAACGAACCTGCCGCCACCACTTCCACTGGAAGCTCATTCCACACCGCTACCACTCTCTGAGTAAAGAAGTTCCCCCTCATGTTACCCCCAAACTTCTGTCCCTTAATTCTGAAGTCATGTCCTCTTGTTTGAATCTTCCCTATTCTCAAAGGGAAAAGCTTGATCACATCAACTCTGTCTATCCCTCTCATCATTTTAAAGACCTCTATCAAGTCCCCCCTTAACCTTCTGCGCTCCAGAGAATAAAGACCTAACTTATTCAACCTATCTCTGTAACTTAGTTGTTGAAACCCAGGCAACATTCTAGTAAATCTAGTCACACAGAGAGTGGTGAATCTCTGGAACTCTCTGCCACAGAAGGTAGTTGAGGCCAGTTCATTGGCTATATTTAAGAGGGAGTTAGATGTGGCCCTTGTGGCTAAAGGGATCAGGGGGTATGGAGAGAAGGCAGGTACAGGATACTGAGTTGGATGATCAGCCATGATCATATTGAATGGCGATGCAGGCTCGAAGGGCCGAATGGCCTACTCCTGCACCTATTTTTCTATGTTTCTATCCCCTAAAGAAATTGGACATTATTACCATAATCACCACACATTGTGCAACCTTCATTTCTTAAGAAATGGCACTCAGTTTAAAAAGTACAACAAAGTTATTTTTTTAATGTTTGGTATATAAACAAAGGAGATTAAATTCCTTTCCTCAAGAGAGCTGATGAGCTTTAGTCTCTCTTGTACTTGTTGAGTTAGACACTGCATTCCTTGCATAGCGATGCAAGTCTGTGCTGTCAGCCCCACTCAGTTGATTAATGGACCATCGTTAAAACAGGGAAGAGTCAATAGAGCAACAGACCTTGATTCTTCCATCTCACATCCAGTCTGAAGAAGGGTCTCGACCCGAAACGTCACCTATTCCTTCTCTCCAGAGATGCTGCCTGTCCAGTTGAGTTACTCCAGCATTCTGTGGCTATCTTCAGTGATAGTTCTGGTCTTATGCACAAAACACAGAGTGCTGGTGGAACTCAGTGGGTCAGGCTAGGCAGCAGCCGTGGAGGGAATGGACAATGTTTCCCATCGGGACACTCTTTCAAACCCTTCGCAGTATGAAGAAGGGTCCCAACCCAAAACGTCGTCTGCCCGTTCCTTCCACAAATACTGCCTGACCCGCTGAGTTCCTCCAGCACTGCGCCTTGCTTTAGACTCCAGCATCTTGGTGAATGGCGGTGCAGGCTCGAAGGGCCGAATGGCCTACTCCTGCACCTATTTTCTATGTTTCTATCTTGATCAGTACGGGTGTCAGGAATTAAGGGGAGAAATGGGGCAAGAGAATGGGGTTGAGTGGGAAAGATAGATCAGCCAGCCAGCCATGATTGAATGGTGGAGTAGACTCAATGGTCCGAATGGCCTAATTATATTTCTATAATTTATGAACTAATCTGCAGTTTTTGTGTCTCCATAATCCTGGTCTTCACATACTCAAGAGTCAAGATGAAGAGAGCCAAGAGTGTTTTATTGTCATATGTCCCAGATAGAACAATGACATTCTTAAATACTCAGGAGTGGGTTGGCCTGATTTGACTTCCAAAATAACTGAGCTGACCTTCACACTGAAATTGGTCCTATCCGCCCTGGGAAGCAAGAAGTCAAAAAACAGATCCCTTCCCCATCCTTATCTAACTTCGAAAGATAACATTGTGAATAATGAGAGGAGACAGGGAGCTGGCCATGTGAAAGATACAGTCTGTGGAACAGAGATGAGCAGCCCAATACTTAACCCTTTCCATCAACAAATGGACAATCTGATGTTTCAATGAAGAGCCTACACTTGTTGACATAGTGGCCAACTGAATCATCCTACCACAACCAGAGAACAGTGCTGAACACTCTTTGGTGACCCTCAGACTATCCTAAATTGGAAGATAGGCTTCCTAGAGGATTCCTAGAATAAGGAGTAAGCCATTTAGAACGGAGACGAGGAAACGCTTTTTCACACAGAGAGTGGTGAGTCTGTGGAATTCTCTGCCTCAGAGGGCGGTGGAGGCAGGTTCTCTGGATGCTTTCAAGAGAGAGCTAGATAGGGCTCTTAAAAATAGTGGAGACAGGGGATATGGGGAGAAGGCAGGAACGGGGTACTGATTGGGGATGATCAGCCATGATCACATTGAATGGCGGTGCTGGCTCGAAGGGCCGAATGGCCTACTCCTGCACCTATTGTCTATTGTCGATTGGACTTTGCTAGCTTTACATTCGACTAAATGTTATTCCCTTATCATGTATCTGTACACTGTAAATGTCTCGATTGTAAACATGTATTGTCTTTCTGCTGACTGGATAGCTTATCACTGTATCTCTGTACACTTGACAATAAATTAAACTGAATTTAGGTTTAGGAGTCCAGATGCTCTCCACCCAGTGAGCTGCCGAGACACTAACATTGATCCACATGCAGTGTAAATACACTAATGGGTGGTGTTTTGGATTCATTCTCATCGCTGCAGGGAGTATGTACCCAAATCCTAGTAAATAGTCTCAGTCCTTTCTTGGTCTGGGATGGGCAACAAAAGCACATTGTGTGTATAGAGTGCCCAATGTGTTCTGCAATAAACACTGTCAGGGGCAGCACGGTGGCTCAGCGGTAGAGTTGCTGCCTTACAGCGCCAGAGACCCGAGTTCGATCCTGACAATGGGTACTCTCTGTACGGAGTTTGTTCGATCTCCCCGTGACCTGCGTGGGTTTTCTCTGGCTGCCTTGATTTCCTCCCACCCTCAAAGACATACAGATTTGTAGGCCAATTGGCTTCAGTAAGTCATAAAATTGTCCCTAGTGTTTGGTAGGTTGGTGTAGGGAGTGATTGCTGGTCGGCGTGGGCCAAAGGGCCTGTTTCAGTGCCTTATCTCTAAAGTCCAAAACAAAAGTTGACCCCGACTTTGCAAGTTGATGTTAGGTCAGGCGACCAAATGCTCAGTAGGGTAAATTTTAATGGTGGGGGGGAAGAGGTTATTCTGAACTGGGTCCACAATAGTTGAAGGCACAGCCACTATAGGTGGAGTCAACAAACGCAGGTGCAGAAGGGGATTAAAATGGATGGGAGCCATGATATTGCAGGATTCTGGTTCTGGAGGCTGCTGCAGAGTCTGGGAGACAAAATGCTGGAGTAACTCAGCGGGACAGGCAGCATCTCTGGGTGGAAGGAATGGGTGGCGTTTTGGGTCGAGACCCTTCTTCGGACCTCTTCGGAAGAAGGGTCTCGTCCTGAACACAATCCTTCTCACTAGGGATGCTGCCTACCCGGCTGCAAAATTCTTAAGGGGTTGGACAGGCTAGATGCAGGAAGATTGTTCCCGATGTTGGGGAAGTCCAGAACAAGGGGTCACAGTTTAAGGATAAGGGGGAAATCTTTTAGGACCGAGATGAGAAAAACATTTTTCATACAGAGAGTGGTGAATCTGTGGAATTCTCTGCCACAGAAGGTAGTTGAGGCCAGTTCATTGGCTATATTTAAGAGGGAGTTAGATGTGGCCCTTGTGGCTAAAGGGATCAGGGGGTATGGAGAGAAGGCAGGGATGGGATACTGAGTTGGATGATCAACCATGATCATATTGAATGGCGGTGCAGGCTCGAAGGGCCGAAGGGCCTACTCCTGCAGCTATTGTCTACGTTTCTATGTTTCAGTGCAAACCATCTGCATCAGCAGTTCCTTCCTACACGGAGTCTGGGAGGATTAGTTGGTCTGCAGAAGGCGACAGATAGGGAGAATTGCTCAGCTGAAAACCAGCATGGCTGATTTAAAAAAAATTTGTTCTGAGATTATCAAATCACCAGTGATGTTTATAATGCAAATGATTAATGGTTCATTAATAATTCCAGCCATAACTTCATGCATATTTAATTCTAAGGTACACAAAAATGCTGGAGAAACTCAGCGGGTGCAGCAGCATCTATGGAGCGAAGGAAATAGGCAACGTTTCGTCCCGAAACGTTGCCTATTTCCTTCGCTCCATAGATGCTGCTGCACCCGCTGAGTTTCTCCAGCATTTTTGTGTACCTTCGATTTTCCTGCATCTGCAGTTCCTTCTCAAACATCTTCAATTCTACTTTCGTATCCAATCGTGCATGCTTTCTACCATCTAAGTTCAGGAATTCAGCAGGGTTAAGCATTACTAGTTCCGCGTAATCCTTGCATCATCCTTTGAAAGCAGTTCAGTGAATGAAAAGCGACAAAACGTTATATATATTTGTTCATTTAACTTTGCAAGACTCTTTACTCCAACATGGATGGAGTTCCAGCTTCGAATGATAAAATTCATGAGTACATAAAAGCTGGAAGTATCCAAGTTTGTTCTCCGATCGAACTTGCAAGAAGGAGTTCCTTGGTCCATCACTAGTAAATACTAGGATTCTGTTTGCCAGATTTGTTTTCTCATCTTCTCTCTGACTCACTGAACAAAGTCACATTAGCTTTCTTTTTTCTCGTTCAGTGTAGCTTGTACCCATCCATAATTCGGAGAACGTCATCCAGTATTGAAGGCCCCAAGTCCAAGTCCAAGCCAAGGGAGGATTCTGAGCCGCTCATGTAGGAATCAGAAGGGAAGGGGCTGACATGGTTGAGGGACATCTCGCTGTTGAAGATCATGGCTCTCTTCCCGTCCAGCTGGCCAATGACTGAGATTTCCGAGGAGGTGTGCGACGCTGCGGACAGGGAAACGGATGAGCCGACCTTCTTGTCAAGCATCACCATGGTGGGCCTTTCTTGGTGGTTTTGGAAGCACTCTGCAGTGCAGCTGACCGACATGGACCTCTGGCCGGGACCCTCCTCCAGGTGCAGCCGGGGGGGCTTTGGGGGAGCTTGCTCTTGGTCTTGGGATTCGTGGGCGTCGCCGAACACAGGAAGGGAAATGGCGTTCTTCAGCAGGGTGGGGTACCCGCCTGCCCCGTTGTTGAAGGGCCGCTCGTAGCCGTACCCCTTCTCGACGCTCTTCGAGGCGGGCCGCCCGTTGAGGCTCGGGAGGAGGTCGTACTTGCCCTGCAGGAAGGAGATGTCCCCGAACATATCGCCCTCGCCAGCCCTGCCAATGTGGGCACTGTGCCGGAAGTCACCCAAGGGAGGGCTGATCATGTCCCCCGACAGAACATCACGTAGTCTCTGCTTCTTGCCCCGCTTGGGCGTCGATGTCTTTAGATACATGGGGGTCTTTGCAGGCATGTTGCACCAACTGGTCCACCACAGAGGAACCTAAAAAAACAGGGAAGAGTTCCTGGTATCTCTTCAGCGTCAGGTCCTGGTTGATTAAGGCCTTCAGCACTACTTGGAGATGGTTCTGACTTTAAAAGCACCTCCGCCGGCCCTGGTTATGCCTGGTGTGAACGGCAGACGCCAACACTGTACGATGCGTCACCTCGTATGCTTCACAGCCTGGAAACACACAAGCAAGGCAGGATTTCAGTGTTAAAGTAATCTCACGCACACAGTTAGGTGGGCATGCTTCAACCCTTCAATAGTCAATGGCATTATGAGTTCAAATCATCTTTTTGTTTTATTTGAGTTTTGAGAGAGAGGGGGGGGTGAGGGGGAAGAGGGAGGGGGGGGGGAGGGGAAGGGAGAGGGGGAGGAAAGAGAGGGGGGGAGGGAGAGAGATAGAGGAGTGGGAGAGGGAGGCGGGGAGAGGGGGAGGGAGAGAGGGAAGGGAAGGAGAGGGAGAGGGGCAGAGGGGGAGGGAGAGAGGGAGGGAAAGGGAGAGGGGAAGGGAGGGAGAGAGATAGAGGAGTGGGAGAGGGGAAGGAGAGGGAGGTGGGGAGAGGGGGAGGGAGAATGGGAAGGGAGGGGAGAGAGGGAGAGGGAGAGAAGGAGAGAGGGAGGGAATGGAGGTGGGAGGGAAGGGAGGGGAGAGGGGGAGAGGGGGAGAGGGGCAGGGAGGGAGGGGGAGGGAGAGCAGAAGGGAGAGAGGGAGAGGGGGATGGAGAAGGGAGGGGGAGGGAGAGGGGAAGGGAGAGAAGGAGTGAGGGAGAGATGGAGAGAGGGAGATAGAGAGGGAAAGAGATCCGGGTCCTTCCTCCAGGTGCAACCTGGAGGCTTTGGAAGAGCTTGCTCTTGGTCTTGGGTTTTGTGGGCATCGCTCCCTCTCTCCCTCTCTCCCTCTCTCCCTGGTCTGGTCAGTGTACACTTGGAGGCCCATTGAGTCATCATGGGTCGAGGACAGATAAATGATTGAATTTATACCCCATGGTCCAGGTACCAGTCTAGAAAATGTTCTGTTTAAAGTCTACGATACAATACAATATAACTTTATTCATCCCAGGGGAGAAATTGATCTGCCAACAGTCATAAACAAAGATCCTATAGCGGAGATCTTAGGTCATAAACACAAAATACATGGAATTAAAGTGACGAGTGGAAAGGATTGGGGATGTGCAAAGATTGTGGGGATGGGGGTGGGGGTGGGGAGTCCGTCTACCCCACGACAGAAGGGGGAGGAGTTGTACAGTTTGATAGCCACAGGGAAGAAGGATCTCCTGTGGCGTTCTGTGCTGCATCTTGGTGGAACCAATCTGTTGCTGAAGGTGCTCCTCCGGTTGACCAGTGTGTCATGGAGGGGGTGAGCTGTATTGTCCAGGATGCTCCGCAGTTTGAGGAGCACCCTCCCCTCCAAGACCAACCTCCCGTGAATCCAACTCCAACTCCAACTCCAACTCCGCCCCCAGGACAGAGCTGGCCTTCTTGATGAGTTTGTTAATCATATTGGCGTCCGCAGCCTTCGCCCTGCTGCCCGAGCACACAACACCGAATAAGATAGCACTGGATACCACCGGTGTATTAAATCTGCAGGATCTTACTGCAGACTTTGAAGGAGCGGAGCCTTCTCAAAAGGTACGGCTGGCTCTGTCCCAATGTACAGAGTCCCTTCTTGTCTCTGGAAGCAGCATAACCCATCCTCTACCCTCCAGTCTTGCACAGATCATATGATCAACCAACTGGTGCTCTATCCACTACCTTTGACCAATAGAAACATAAAAACATAGACAATAGGTGCATGAGTAGGCCATTCGGCCCTTCGAGCCTGCACCGCCATTCAATGTGATCATGGTTGATCATCCAACTCAGTATCCCATCCCTGCCTTCTCTCCATACCCCCTGATCCCTTTAGCCACAAGGGCCACATCTAACTCCCTCTTAAATATAGCCAATGAACTGTGGCCTCAACTACCTTCTGTGGCAGAGAATTCCACAGATTCACCACACAATCTTCCTGCATCTAGCCTGTCCAACCCCTTAAGAATTTTGTAAGTTTCTATAAGATCCCCCCTCAATCTTCTAAATTCTAGCGAGTACAAGCCGAGTCTATCCAGTCTTTCTTCATATGAAAGTCCTACCATCCCAGGAATCAGTCTGGTGAACCTTCTCTGTACTCCCTCTATGGCAAGAAATGTCTTTCCTCAGATTAGGAGATTAGGCAATGTGGCCTTTGGATGAGGTGCTCCTTGAACAGGTTGAGGTAGACGCTGGGCGCCTGTACGATTACTGGGGTAAAGGCCCTCCCTAGTTGGAGCCTCTGCTCTTGGTCTTTCCACTTACTTTGCAAGGTAGCCCTTTGTCTTTTGTCCCTCCTGCTCCTGTTCAAGTGACCACAGTGCAACTATACTAAAGCACCAACACACTTTAAGCAAAGAAGTTTAATCTCCAAAAAATACTTGCTGCATCGTTCTAAAACAACCTGGAAGCTCCCGCCCACAGTGCAGTTGAATCAATCCATATATCACTGTACACTTACCCTGGATCCGCCCTTGGCCTCCGCCATCTCCCGCTTGCCAAACATTTGAACTCTGCTTCCCATTCCCACACTGACCTTTCTTTCTGTCCTGGGACTGTCAGAGTGAGGCCACACACAAATTGGAGGATTAGCACCTCATATTTTGCTTGGGCAGTTTACAACCCAGCGGTATGAACACTGATTTCTCTCATTTCAAATAAACTCCGGCATTCCCTCCCTCTTATTAGTTCCACTGTTTGCTTTCTTGTTACCCTGTCGTTATCACCTCTTCTCCACCCTACAATGGGCCGTAATGGACTACACCCTTCCTGTGGTATCTGTTGCCGGCCCTGGCTTTCTCTCGCCTCCAGTTTACCCGTTACCCTTCCCTTTGCTGCCCCACAACGCCGGAGACCCGGGTTCCATCCTGACTACGGGCGCCCTCTGTAAGGAGTTTATACATTCTCCCTGTGACCGTGTGGGGTTTTATCGGGTGCTCCAGTTTCCTCCCACATTCCAAAGACGTACAGGGTTGTAGTTTAGACAAAAATGCTGGAGAAACTCAGCGGGTGAGGCAGCATCTATGGAGCGAATGAAATAGGCAACGTTTCGGGCCGAAACCCTTCTTCAGACTGATGGCCCTAAACGTTGCCTATTTCCTTTGCTCCATAGATGCTGCCTCACCCGCTGAGTTTCTCCAGCATTTTTGTCTACGTTCGATTTTCCAGCATCTGCAGTTCCTTCTTAGACAGGGTTGTAGGTTAATTGGCTTTGGTGGAAAATTGTAAATTGTCCCTGGTACAGCACGGATTTGGTGGGCCGAAGGGCCTGTTTCGGCGCTGTATCTCTTAACTAAACTAAATGTGTTTGCTATGTGCATTGTATTGTACAATCAGAATATACATGATAGGCCAAAGACTGAGGCAAAATGCTGGTGTCACTCAGCAGCACAGGCAAGATTTCTGCATAGAAGCAATAGGTGACATTTTGGGTCAAGACCCTTCTTCAGACTGAGAGTCAGGGGAGAGGGAGACACAGAAACGTTTCACGTGGTCAATGTTACCGAAGTTAATCCGATAATACATTAAGGACAACGTTCTATGGCACTACAGATGAACAAATTAGTTAGGAAGAAAACTAAGTCACTCAGGCCCTCAAGTCTGATCCTCCTCTTAAAACAGATCACTGCTGATTGTCACCTCAACTCTGTATTCCTGACCACCTGAAGTAATCGTGATAGAATCTAAACTATCTCTGCCCCAATATTCAAAATATTTTAAAACTCTACTTCCATTACTCAAGTCCAGAGTCAAACATATTTAATTGTCATATGCATCCGATCCAGAACAATTAAATTCTCTAAAGCTGCAGCAATGAAGAATTTATAAATTGTTGAGGATCTGGTGCCTATAAACATTTGTGACTCTTACATAGAACATAGACATTGAGCATAGAACAATATAGCACAGGAACAGGCCCTCAATGTGCTGAACATGTTGCCAACTTAATCTAATCTCCACTGCCTGTAGGTGATCCATATCCCTCCATCCCTGCTTGGATAGAGCAGATGTGGAGAGAATGTTTCCATCAAGGATCCTATAGCGAGCAAGATATTCCACTCGACGAAAAAGACGTAGTACGGTCATGGGCAGATTCATGGGTAATTTTCGGCCCCATTTCCGTAACCGGCTTCCGTCTCCGCACCAAAGTTCCCGTAGCGGGGCAAAGATACTAGTGCGGAGACGGAAGCCGGTTACGGAAACATCCTCGTAAAAATCAAACATCTTTGGTAAAAACCTTCTCCTCATTTTCAGAATTATAATTTATTAACACAAACTGTTCCCCCGCAACGTTGATTACACTGCGGGTCGGGTCGGGTCAGGTCCGGTTACTGAAATGGATGAAAAAAAGGCCCACGTTCCGCTCCGTTGCGTCCTACATTGCATTTAGCAGGAGTGGTCTATCTTGCTCCGCTATAGGATCTTTGGTTTCCACTAGTGGGAGAGTCTAGAACTAGAGGTCATAGCCCCAGATTTAAAGGACGTTCCTTTAGGAAGGAGATGAGGAGGAATTTCTTTAGTCAGAGGGTGGTGAATCTGTGGAATTCTTTGCCACAGAAGGCTGTGGAGGCCAAGACAATAGAAAATTTTAAGGCAGAAACAGATAGATTCTTGATTAGTACGGGAGTCAGGTGTTGGTGAGAAGGTTGGTGAGAAGGCATGAGAATGGGGTTAGAGGGGAGAGATAGATCCACCGTGATTGAATGGCGGAGTAGACTTGATGGGCTGAATGGCCCAATTCTGCTCTTATCACTTATGAGCTTATGACCTATGTCTGCAGTATGTGGCAATCCAACCTAGCTACAAAGTGCTGGAGCAACTCAGCAGGTCAGGCAGCATCACTGAGACAACAATCTCACCCTACAGCCTCTTAAATGCAGATACTATTGTATCTGCCTCCACCATCACCTCCTGGTAGTGCATTCCAGGTGCCCACTACACTCTGTGTAAAAAACTGTCCCCTCATGTGGCCAACTAGAACTGCACACAATGCTCCAAATGCAGCCTAACCAAAATCCGAGAAAGCATCGTGGAAGTTGCAAAGACTTGCAATCCTCTGAAGGAAAAAAAAACATTGGCTCTTATTTCTTATTAGTGACTCCTGGTACCAGATTCTCGCAGGAAGTAAACATTTTCTGCACATCCACCTTGTTAAGACCCATCAGGATCTTACATGTTTCAATCAAGACCCCTCCCAAACCCCAGTGAGTTTATCAAACCTTTCCTCATACAAAAGCCAACCCTTGCAGAAGGTTCATTCAGTGAACCCTCTATGAAGTGCTTCTCCCCTCCTTGGGGGAGTCCAGAACCAGGGGCTACAGTTTAAGAATAAGGGGTAAGTCATTTAGAACGGAGACGAGGAAACACTTTTTCTCACAGAGAGTTGTGAGTCTGTGGAATTCTCTGCCTCAGAGGACGGTGGAGGCAGGTTCTCTGGATGCTTTCAAGAGAGAGCTGGATAGGGCTCTCAGGGGATATGGGGAGAAGGCAGGAACGGGGTACTGATTGTGGATGATCAGCCATGATCACATTGAATGGCGGTGCCGGCTCGAAGGGCCGAATGGCCTACTCCTGCACCTATTGTCTATTGTTTATTGTCCTTTAACTAACACCAATACTTTAAACTATACAACAACTTAAGTGAGAGGATGGCACAGTGGCGCAGTTGACAAAGCTGCTGCCAAGGACCTGTTTTCATGTTGCATCATGAAACTAAACAGGGCCTCACCTCTGCCTGAAATGGGTGAAACATAATCTCTGTATTTATGCATTCAACTCCCATAGCAATACAAAATAACATTTTGTGTTGGAAAGAACTGCAGATGCTGGTTTAAATCGAATGTAGACACAAACTGCTGGGGTAACTCAGCGGGACAGGCAGCATCTCTGGAGAGAAGGAATGGGTGACGTTTTGGGTCGAGACCCTTCTTCAGACTGAAGAAGGGTCTCGATCCGAAATGTCAACCAATCAATCAATCAACCAATCAATCGATCAATCAGTTTTATTCATCACATACACATTAAAGTGCAGTGAAATGAATTTGCCAGCAGCAGTACCACCAAAAAAGAACACACAATACATAATAAAATTTAACACAAACATCCACCACAGCACTTCTTCACTGTGGTGGAAGGCACAAAGTACAGTCAGTCCTCCTTCTCTCCAGAGATGCTGCCTGTCCCGCTGAGTTACTCCAGCAGTTTGTGTCTACCTTCAAAATAACATTTTGTTCGCTTTCTTCATTATTTGACATTGGATAGGTATTGGTTTATTATTGCCACATGGACAGCTACAGAGATATTGCAGATTTAAAAAAGTGCAAGGTGCACAGCGAGGTAGATTGGAAGATCAGAAATCACTCATAGCACAAGAGAGATCATTTCAAGAGTCCGATATCAATGGGAAAGAAGCTGTTCTTGAATCTGGTGGTGCGTGGTTTCAAGCTCTGGTATCTTCTGCCCACGGGAGAGGGGAGAAGAGGGAATGAGTGAGATATGAATGGTTCTTGATTATGTCGACCGACATGATTAACACCAGGACACCAGACTGACGTCAGCTGGACTTTGTATCTCTAGTTACAACTCTCTATGGCACAAGGTTCTTGATTCTAAGGCAGCAATCACATGTTGAATTCACAATGTTCACAAAGTATCAACTGTTTTTCTCAACTTCCTCTGGAAAAGAGTGGTTCAACAGAGGGAAAAAGGGATGAACAGATGAAATGCTGATTTATTCAAGCAACCACCTTGACCTCCTCCCTCGGGGTTTATTGTGACAAAGCTACACAGAACTTCCTCCCACATTGATTTTGTCCAGAAATATGAATGGTGGGATTTATAAATGCCTCCTTGGAATCCATTTTGGGTAAATGAAAATTGCTTAAAATCAACCCTTGAAAAGTCTGGACCATTTCCCATACCTTGCTTAGTTTACATTTAAAATCAGGTCACGCATTGAAGGTTTGGCGAGAATTCAGCACAAAAGGTTACATTGTAGAAACAAAGAACTGCAGATGCTAGCTTATAGCAAATATAGGCGCAAAGTGCTGGAGTAACTCACTCAGCATCTCTGGAGAAAAAAGGGTAGGTGATGTTTCGGGTCGGGAGCCTTCTTCTGAAATAGGGAATGGGGGGAGTACCTCAGTGGGTCGGGTAGAATCTCTGAAGAAAAAGGATAGGTGATGTTTCAGATCAGGACCCTTCTTCGGATTGAAAGTAGTGGGTGGGGTGGAGAGCTGGAGGTGAGGAAATCAGTGAGAGAAGGTTTTACGGAACTCCCATTCTTCATATTGCCAATTTTAACCTCGAATATATTCTCTTCTGTGATCATTCGTGAAAAAATGTTGCTTTTGCCTAAATTTAAAAGAGAGTTTGCAAATAAGGAAAAAAGCAAAGCATTGAATTACCACAGGGCGGGCACGGTGGTGCAGCGGTAGAGTTGCTGCCTCACAGCGCCGGAGACCAGGGTTCGATCCTGACTACGGGTGCTGTCTGTACGGAGTTTGCACGTTCTCCCAGTGACCTGCATGGGTTTTCTCCGAGATCTTCGGTTTCCTCCCACA
>NC_045996.1:8425641-8495641 GCF_010909765.2 Amblyraja radiata | reverse complement strand
TGACTTTGACCCGGGTCAGAACGCCCGGCGCAGGGGAGATGAGATTCCCCCCCGATGCGGGAGCTTGATCACCCCGAATGCGGAGGGCCCGAACGCCACCGGCTACAGGAGCCAAGATCGTCCCATCAATGGAAGGCTCGAGACCCCCGACCGCGGGAGAACAAAGAAGTGAAGAGCTTGAACTTTTTTTCGCCTTCCATCACGGTGAGGAATGTGGAGGGGTAACTGTGGTGGATGTTTATGTTAAATTGTATTATGTGTGTTTTGTTGCTTTTTAATGGTATGGCTGTAAATTTATTGTATGTTGGCTAATAAAGTGTGATTATGATTTTTTTTTGTCACTAAGATGGGAGTCTGGATTGAGATGGAGAAAGCAGAGGGTTAGATGAGGTAGACAAAAGTGCTGGAGAAACTCAGCGGGTGCAGCAGCATCTATGGAGTGAAGGAAATAGGCAACGTTTCGTCCCGCAGTTCCTTGCAGTTGGGTGACGTTTCGGGGCGAGACACTTCTTCAGACTGAGAGATATCTGCAGTTCCTTCTTAAACACTACACTAATCCTACGCTAATCCAATTTCACTAGCCCCCCCCCCCCCCATGGTCTTCAGGCTTGAAGGCTGAAGACTGAAGACCGACACAGTTGAAGTAATGTGTTGGAAGGAACTGCAGATGCTGGTTTAAACCCAAGATAGACACAAAAAGCTGGAGTAACTCAGCAGGACATGCAGCATCTCTGGAGAGAAGGAATGGGTGACGTTTTGGGTCCTTCGAGACCCTTCTTCAGAAACGTCACCCGTTCCTTCTCTCCAGAGATGCTACTTGTCCCGCTGAGTTCCCCCAGCAATAGACACAAAAGTATCTCAGCAGGTCAGGCAGCATCCGTGGAGGGAAATGGACAGACGACGTTTTGGGTTGCGACACCTCTTCATCACTCTACAAATGGCAAAGCCCCTGTGACATTATCGCACATTGCACTCTCTGAATGATTATTTTCCCACACTCAGTGGCAGTGTAAAATGCAGGAGTTATTAGTAATAGCGGAGTGATTTATGCCGCTTTCCTTGAAGCAGCAATGTTCTAAAGAACTCCCTTGGGAGGCAAGGTCTTGCCTCATTGTTTCCTGCCTTTTGGTTTCAATGAAGCAATTTCCTACGTTGGCCTTACCTCACTCGGACAAAATGCTGGACGTTATTGTGGTCCCCAACGTGGGAGAGAGATGGAGGATTTGTCAAAAACAATAGGCAGCATTTTCGCTTGTGCCAATCATCATTTGTTGCCTCTAGACTCTGGTGCCCTGCTGGCTCAATCCCCTCACTACACCCTCTGTCAACCTGACCTCATCTAACCCTCTGTTTAAGAAGGAACTGCAGATGCTGGAAAATCGAAGGTAGACAAAAGTGCTGGAGAAACTCAGCGGGTGCAGCAGCATCTATGGAGCGAAGGAAATAGGCAACGTTTCGGGACGAAACCCTTCTTCAGACGTAACAGTTGATGGTTGGCACAGACTCGGTGGGTTGAAGGTCCATGATGCGACTCAATGACTCTCTATGAGAATGTAGGAGCCTGGAGTGGAATGGGCAAATGTAGGTGTACAAGGCAGAGACATAGGTTTTGAGACACAGCATTTTGTGTCCATCTTCAGTGTAAAACAGCATCTGCAGTTTCTTCTTGCAGAGTTAGATTTTGGCTTGGAATAGCCTGGAAATAAGGTTATCTGGTCAATGAATGAATGGTAGTGAGAATGGGACCATGGACAAAAAGACAATACAGAGTGGGAGGGCAAATCCAGAATCACCTCCACTCCCAGATTACAAAGAGGAAGGTTTAGAAGAAAGGAAAATGGAGCTAATATTACAGATGATGCCTGATATAGACTGAGAAACCAAGTTGTAGAATTCAATACAAAGTCCAGAAGGCTGCACCAGGCCCAGATGGAGAATGGGGAGCTGCTCCTCAAGAAAGCCAATGGCCTTTATAACAAGAGGAGTCGAGTATAGGAGCAAAGAGGTCCTTCTGCAGTTGTATAGGGCTCTAGTGAGACCACACCTGGAGTACTGTGTGCAGTTCTGGTCCCCTAATTTGAGGAAGGACATTCTTGCTATTGAGGGAGTGCAGCGTAGGTTTACAAGGTTAATTCCCGGGAAGGCGGGCCTGTCATATGCTGAGAGAATGGAGCAGCTGGGCTTGTACACTCTGGAGTTTAGAAGGATGAGAGGATATCTTATTGAAACATATAAGATTGTTAAGGGTTTGGACATGCTAGAGGCAGGAAACATGTTCCCGATGTTGGGGGAGTCCAGAACCAGGGGCCACACAGTTTAAGAATAAGGGATAAGCCATTTAGAACGGAGACGAGGAAACACTTTTTCTCACAGAGAGTGGTGAGTCTGTGGAATTGTCTGCCTCAGAGGGCGGTGGAGGCCGGTGGAGGCCGGTTCACTGGATACTTTCAAGAGAGAGCTAGATAGGGCTCTTAAAAATAGCGGAGTCAGGGGATATGAGGAGAAGGCAGGAACGGGGTACTGATTGGGGATGATCAGCCATGATCACATTGAATGGCAGTGCTGGCTCGAAGGGCCGAATGGCCTACTCCTGCACCTATTGTCTATTGTCTGTTGCATTGGACCTTAGTGTGGTAGTGAGTAGACTCTGGAGTCATTCAACATGGAAACAGGCCTTTTGAATAGAGGCCATGCTTAGTGTGCTGCAGATCACGTGAGCAGAATGATCTCAGCTGGTCCTCAGCAGCAGAGTTGCTTGTGTTTGAACCTTTACCTTCCTGAGTCAGAGACAGGACATTAATCCATGTTGTTGTGCAGAAGAGCATCCAAACGGAGGAGAGAGAAATCATACCGAAAGTTAAAATTCACGACCTCTCCTTGTTTGTAAAAGCTACTTCCTTTGCTGCCCAGGTCAGTTTAGTTTAGAGATACAGCGTGGAAACACCGAGTCCGCTCCGACCAGCGATCCCCGCACACTAACACTATCCTACACACACTAGGGACAATTTACACTTATACCAAGCTAATTAACCTACAAACCTGCACGTCTTTGGAGTGTGGGAGGAAACTGAAGATCTCGGAGAAAACCCACACAGGTCACGGGGAGAACGTGCAAACTCCGTACAGGCAGCACCTGTAGTCGGGATGGAACCCGGGTTTCTGGCAACTCTACTGCTGCACCACCGTGCTGCTCCTCTGTCCATTCACCTCAGATGCCGCCTGACCCACTGAGTTCCTCAACAATTTATTTTCCAGCTTTACGTCTCAGCAATGAAAATGGAATTAGTGTAGGAGCGGACTTGATGGGCTGAAGGGCCTTCTGCTCCAATGTATAACTCCATCTGATGAATGATGAATCTGAAGAAGTGTCTCGGCCCGAAACGTCACCTATTTCCTTCGCTCCATAGATGCTGCCTCACCCGCTGAGTTCCTCCAGCATTTTTGTCTACCTCTGATGAATGATGAATCAATTTTCTCATAAATATAATATTTTGCCGCAGATGATTGTTCAACGGTGCTAACGTCCTGGAATCCCAGCTGAGCGGGTACTGATCTGGCCCTTAACTGGCATTAGTTTCACCATCGAGGCCATCAGATGAGAGCCGTTTCCTCTCACTTGTAATGGCTAGCATTGTTTCCATTTGTACTTGAAACCCATGAATTGTTCTGCTCGATAATGTACCATTGTGTTGAAAATCAGACTCCGTTTGAACAAAGCAACATGCAAGTTCTGTAAATAAATAAACGGAGTTACATATTTGAGAGTGTTTTGCATGGCTCAACTTAAGGACGGAACCACCGGCCTCTTAGTGTTCCAGAGGCTTGTCAGATTTCTCACCGCTCTTGATAAGAGCTAATCTGAGTTGCGAACTGCAGGGAGTTGGGGAGGATGTGTGGGGGGTTGGATGATAGAGGAGGGGAAACGCATAGGAAACGAACGTGGGAGGGGATGGCATGCCAAGAGACTGAGCAAGCAGTGGCATTTCTCACAGCTTCAAGACACCCAAAGCCTTGGGCAATCAAGGAAGCATTTAGTTTAGTTTAGTTTAAACATAGAAAATAGGTGCAAGAGGAGGCCATTTGGCCCTTCGAGCCAGCACCGCCATTCATTGTGATCATGGCTGATCGTCCCCAATCAATAACCCGTGCCTGCCTTCTCCCCATATCCCTGGATTCCACTAGCCCCTAGAGCTCTATCTAACTCTCTCTTAAATCCATCCAGTGATTTGGCCTCCACTGCCCTCTGTGGCAGGGAATTCCACAAATTCACAACTCTCTGGGTGAAAACGTTTTTTCTCACCTCAGTCTTAAATGGCCTCCCCTTTATTCTAAGACTGTGGCCCTGGTTCTGGACTCGCCCAACATTGGGAACATTTTTCCTGCATCTAGCTTGTCCAGTCTTTTTATAATTTTATATGTTTCTATATAAAACCCCCTCATCCTTCTAAACTCCAGTGAATACAAGTCTAGTCTTTTCAATCTTTCCTCATATGACAGTCCCGCCATCCCAGGGATCAATCTCGTGAACCTACGCTGCACTGCCTCAATCACAAGGATGTCCTTCCTCAAATTAGTAGACCAAAACTGTACACAATACTCCAGATGTGGTTTTACCAGGGCCCTATAGTTTAGTTTAGTTTAGTGATACAGCGCGGAAACAGGCCCAAAACTATGATTTTCCAGCATCTGCAGTTCCTTCTTAAACAGGTTTGTAGGTTAATTGGTTTGATTAATTGGCTTGATAAAAAATGTAAAATTGTCCAAGTTGGCGATATGCAGAGTACTGCCCTGCTGGCTACAAAGTTCAGAAGCGCCCGAAAGTCAGGATCGAACCCGGGTGCCTGGCGCTGTGAGGCAGCAACTCTACCGCTGCGCCACCGTATTGTGAGACGTGAATGTCAGGAATTGTGTGGGTGGATGCAGGTGAAAGAAGCAGGCCGGCTGTTTGTGTTTGTGGACCACTGGGTTCTCTCTGTTTACAGAGATATATTCTGAGCCTTAACATCCTGCCCTGTGGATGTAAGCATCGAGTTGGGATCAGCAAAGCAAATCAAAAAATAATTAGGACTCAGATACTTCCTACTATTCAGCCCGTGTTGTAGAGCTCACCAGCTTCTTGCCCTGGGCTATTCTTTCTGGATGTTGGTGTGGGTTATTTCCCTGCTGCTAGGCTCTGGCTTGCTAGCACAAGTCTCCACATCTCTGGCAATGGGAGGGAGAGAAAAAGCAACTTGATCGCAGAATTCAGACTCATTATTTTCTGGACCACATCCTTTGGGCTGGCGGTGGTTCTCGGTACTCAGGTGCCAGCTGTGGGGCAGTGTGGATGGGGCTTCTCATCCTCTGGCTTCGAGGGTTCAAATCCTGCTCAGGGTTTTATTTTTTACACTAAAAATAATTGATTCACCTATTTACAATAATATGTACATAGAAACATAGAAACATAGAAAATAGGTGCAAGAGGAGGCCATTCGGCCCTTCGAGCCAGCACCGCCATTCATTGTGATCATGGATGATCATCCCCAATCAATAACCCGTGCCTGCCTTCTCCCCATATCCCTTGACTCCACTAGCCCCTAGAGCTCTATCTAACTCTCTCTTAAATCCATCCAGTGACTTGGCCTCCACTGCCCTCTGTGGCAGGGAATTTCACAAATTCACAACTCTCTGGGTGAAAACGTTTTTTTTTACACAGTACATTACGGCATAGATAGACCAAAAACAAACCCACACCACCACAATACAAGCAAAACAGATTTAAAAAAAACCTATTATACAACTCTAACACCGTCCTTATTAAGGATGCATTACACCCCCCCCCCCCCCCCCCCATCCCCCGCCCCCCATCCCCGAGGGAGCCCGCGGACAGCGCGGACATAACAGGATTCAGATTGGACTTGACTCTCTATCAAGCTGTCGATGAAAGCGATGGTGAATTTGATCATCGATGCCGACCATCATCGAGGAGCGGCTCCCCAGATAGGTGGGAAGGAGCTCATATTTTTCAGGGTCCTATCCATCAGGTCCCACAAACCTATCCCTTTGCTCCAGAGATGCTTCCCTGACTAGCTGAGTTACTCCATCTTCTATGTGTCTATCTTGGGTTTAAACCAGCATCTGCAGTTCCTTCCTACACAAAGGATATTTATTGTCCATTGGAGGGGAGAGGGGGGTGGTATCTATTGGGGGGGGTGGTATCTATTGGGGGGTGGGGGGGGAGAAGAGTGCTGAACAGTGAAAGAATGGCTGTATACTGTCTTATTTCTTTGTTGGTATCGGTGTGCAGGCTGTGTGCATGGACCCGTTGTTGAGGACATCACGGGAGTGTAGTGGAGAGACATCGAGTGATACAGCGTGGAAACAGGCCCTTCGGCCAAACATTCCTACACCGACCAACATGCCCCATCTAGACTAGTCCCGCCTGCCTGCATTTGGCCCATATCCCTCTAAACCTGTCCTATCCATGTACCTGCCTAACTGTTTCTTAAACGTTGCACTAGTCCCTGCCTCAACTACCACCTCTGGCAGCTCGTTCCATACACCCACCACTCTTTATGTGAAAATGTTGCCCCCCAGGTTCCTATTAAGTATTTTCTCTCTCACCTCAAGCCTAAATCTCCCTGGTTCTTGATTCACCTACACTGGGTAAATCAAGCTTCGGCCTCACAGCGCCAGAGACCCCAGTTCGATCCTGACCTCGGGTGCTGTCTGTATCCATGTTCTCCCTGGGACCACGTGGGTTTTCTCCTGGCGATCCGGTTTTCTCCCAATCACAAATTCATGCGAGTTTGTAGGTTAATTGGCTTCGATAAAATTGTCCATAGTGTGTGTAGGACAGTGTTGGTGTTGGGGAGATTGTTGGACGGCACGGACTCGGTGGGCCGAAGGGCCTGTTTCTGCACTGTATCTCTAAAGTTAAAGTTATGCCCCTGTCCCACAATTGAAACCTCTGGAGACTTTGCGCCCCACCCAAGGTTTCCGTGCGGTTGCCGGAGGTTGCAGGTGGTTGCCGGAGGTTGCAGGTAGTGGAAGCAGGTAGGGAGACTGACAAAAACCTCCGGGAACCGCACGGAAACCTTGGGTGGGGCACAAAGTCTCCAGAGGTTTCCGTTCAGGTTTCCTAAGTGGGACGGGGGCATAAAGATATTTAGCCTGGACTCAGTGGGCCAAGGACATGTTCCCATGCGAAATCTTTCTAATCCATCCAATTCAATTAAAGACTGATTCCATTATCACAGAGGAATTAGGTGACAACTTTGGACATCTCTGGTTGTCCCATATCTAACTGTGCATGGTGTTTATCTTATTATGAAGCCCTTCACAAGTTAACTTAATAAAAATCAGGCACTGGCTTCGAAACAAAGACCATTGTTTACATAGCCATCTATTTTAATTGTCTTCATTCATCTTCAGAACATGCAGAGACTTGTTGCAGCTTTACTCACTGATACACTCAAGCCAAGGCACTGATTCTAGCAAAGAAGCATGAGTTCCTCATGAACTGATGGAACATGAATGCTGAGTTTCTCTCACAGATGCTGCCTGACCTCCAGCAGGTTGCATTTTGCTCCATATTCCGTCAACTATTGGCATCGTCAATATCGTCAACATGAGAATCCCTCATTGAAACATACAGAATAGTGAAAGGCTTGGATAGAGTGGATGTGGGGATGTTTCCCCTAGTGGGAGAGTGTAGGACTAGAGGGCACAGCCTCAGAATTAAAGGACGTTCTTTTAGGAAGGAGATGAGGAGAAATGTCTTTAGTCAGAGGGTGGTGAATCTGTGGAATTCTTTGCCACGGAAGGCTGTGGAGGGCAAGTCAGTGAATATTTTTAAGGCAGAGATATAATAGATAGATTCTTGATTAGTACGGATGTCAGAGGTTGATGGGGGAGAAGGCAGGAGAATGGGGTTAGGAGGGAGAGATAGATCAGCCATGATTGAATGGCGGAGTAGACTTGATGGGCCGAATGGCTTAATTCTGCTCCAATTCCTTATGACATTATGCCATTGTAAATAGTCATAGTCAAACTGGCATGGAATCAGCTCAACTTGCCCATGCCATCCACAATACCCCATCTGTACCAGTCCTACTTGCCAGAATTTGGCCCCTATCCCTCTAAATCTTCCCTATCCATGTACCTGTCCAAATGTCTTTCAAAAATTGTTATAGTCCCTGCCTCAACTACC
Source organism: Amblyraja radiata (assembly GCF_010909765.2). Lineage (NCBI taxonomy): Eukaryota > Metazoa > Chordata > Chondrichthyes > Rajiformes > Rajidae > Amblyraja > Amblyraja radiata. Next base: position 8,487,450 of record NC_045996.1, on the reverse strand, counting down.
TCCTCCAGCAGCTCGTTCCATATACCCACCACCCTTAGTGTGAAAAAGTTGCCTCTCAGTTTCCTACTAAACCTATGTCCCCTGGTTCTTGATTCCCCTTCTCTGGGTAAAAGACTCAATCACCCTATCTATTTAGACAAAAGTGCTGGTGAAACTCAGCGGGTGCAGCAGCATCTATGGAGCGAAGGAAATAGGCAACGTTTCGTCCCGAAACGTTGCCTATTTCCTTCGCTCCATAGATGCTGCTGCACCCGCTGAGTTTCTCCTGCACTTTTTGTCTACCTTAGATTTTCCAGCATCTGCAGTTCCTTCTTAAACACCCTATCTATTCCCCTCATGAACTTATACACCTCTATAATATCACCCTTCATCCTACTGTGTTTGAATGAATAAAGTCCCAAACCTGCCCAACCTCTCCCTTTAGCTCTAACCCTCAAGTCCTGGCAATATCCTTGTGAACGTTTTCTGAACTCTTTCCAGTTGAGCCATATCCTTCCCATAGCTTTGTGTCTAAAACTGAACACAATAGTCCAAATGCTGCCTCACCAACATCTCCCACAACTGTAACATTCTATACTCAATATGCTGACTGATGAAGGCCAATGTATTGAAATCCTTAAGGGCCTGTCCCATGAGCATGCGACTGCATGCGGCAAGCGGGGGCCGAGCGGGGGGTCGTGCGGAGGTCGTGAGTCATCTCCGTACAGGGCCTGTCCCACGGGCATGCGCCTGCATGCGGCGAGCGCGACCAAAGCGGAAGCGGGGGCCGCACGGAGGTCGAGTGAGTGACGTGAAGTTCGAGCGAAGTCCGCGGGAAGTTCGCGCGTGATCTACCCCGTCAAGACGCTGCGTACGCCCATCAAGACGCTGCGTACGGCCTCAACGTGGCTGCGGGCCGGCAGGCCGTTGCCATGCGGAATTTTTGAACACGGTCAGTTTTCCGGAGCCCCGCGCGATGTCGGGACCAGCTCCGCACAACTCCATACGGCTCCGGCGATCGAAGTGGGACCGGCCCCGCGAGGCCGTACGGCTCAAACGACCACGTTAGGTCGCGCTTGCCGCGTGCAGTCGCATGCTCGTGGGACCGGCCCTTTATTGACCACCCCATCTACCTGTGTGACACCACGTTCAACAAACTACGTACCTGCACTCCTAGATCCCTCTGCTCTACCACATTTCCCAGGGCCTTGCGTTCACTGTGAAGGTCGTGCCCTGGTTTGACTTCGAAAAATGCAACACCTCAAACTTATCTCCATTAGAAACATAGGAAATAGGTGCATGAGTAGGTCATGCGACCCTTAGAGCCAGCACCACCATTCATTATGATCATGGCTGATCATCCAGAATCAGTACCCTGCTCCTGCTTTTTCCCCATATCCCTTGATTCCGTTAGCCCTAACTCTCTCTTGAATACGTCCAGTGAATTGGCCTCCACTGCCTTCTGTGGCAGAGAATTCCACAGATTCACAACACTCTGGGTGAAAAACGTCCATCCTTCAGCCCACTTGCCCAGCTGATCAAGACTCTGTTGTAATTTTTTAAGTCACTTACTACAATACTGCCGACTTTAACTGCAAACGTATGCCCCTGTCCTACTTAGGAAACCTGAACGGAAACCTCTGGAGACTTTGTGCCCCACCCAAGGTTTCCGTGCGGTTCCCGGAGGTTTTTGTCAGTCTCCCTACCTGCTTCCACTACCTGCAACCTCCAGCAACCACCTGCAACCTCCGGGAACCGCACGGAAACCTTGGGTGGGGCGCAAAGTCTCCAGAGGTTTCCGTTCAGGTTTCCTAAGTGGGACAGGGGCATAAGTAATCATAGATACAAAATTCTGGAGTAACTCAATGGGACAGGCAGCAACTCTGGAGAGAAGGACAAGGAGCCATTCCTTCTATCGAGAGATGTTGCCTGTCCTGCTTGGTTACTCCAGCTTTTTGTGTCAATCTTTGTTGTAAACCAGCATCTGCAGTTCCTTCCGACGCCTGATGAAGCCTGAGGAAGGGTCTCGACCCGTAAACGTCACCTCTTCCTTTTCTCCAGAGATGCTGCCTGACTTGCTGAATTACTCCAGCATTCTGTGCCCATCTTCTGCAACGGCCAGATGGCAAAATAGGCCTAATTCTGCTCCTGTAACTTCTGAAAGTACGGACTCTGAGGGCCGAAGGGCCTGTTTCCCTGCTGTATCTTTCATTCGATTTAATCAATGAAAAAACTCATAGAGTGTAGGTGGAGCCCTGCATTTCTTCCTTTGAATAGACAATCCATGTAGTCCCCCCACCTCCCCCACCTCCCCCACCTCCCCCTCCCCCCCCCCTCCCCCCGTTCCTTCTCCACAGCCTTGTACAAATAGGATTAATTTGTTATTTTTATGATTTCACTTTTCATAACAATGGCTTCTGCTTCTGCGCTTCCTGCTAAGTAATAGAAAGAGGTGAGTTAGTGGAAGGAGTTTGATCGCCGGCCAAGCTGAGCTCAGCTGGATGAGAGGGGGTGAGGGAAGTTCACGTTTCTCCCTTTTGTTTTTGGACTGAAGCAAATGCTGAAAATAACCGCCCGCAGGAACGTCAATGAACTTTCAAAAAGTCTGAAACCCTGCGGCAGACCAGTTGCCTGTCCCTTTTTACACAGCCTTCAAGATTCAAGATTCAGGAGAGTTTATTGTCATGTGTCCCAGATAGGACAATGAAACTCTTGCTTTGCTTCAGCACAACAGAATATAGTAGGCATGAATACAGAACATAGAAAATAGGTGCAGGAGTAGGCCATTCGGCCCTTCGAGCCTGCACCGCCATTCAATATGATCATCCAACTCAGTATCCTGTACCTGCCTTCTCTCCATACCCCCTGATCCCTTTAGCCACAAGGGCCACATCTAATTCCTTCTTAAATATTGCCAATGAACTGTGGCCTCAACTACCTTCTGTGGCAGAGAGTTCCACAGATTCACCACTCTCTGTGTGAAAAATGTTTTTCTCATCTTGGTCCTAAAGGATTTCCCCTTTATCCTTAAACTGTGACCCTTTGTTCTGGACTTCCCCAACATCGGGAACAATCTTCCTGCATCTAGCCTGTCCAACCCCCTAAGAATTTTGTACGTTTCTATAAGATCCCCCCTCAATCTTCTAAATTCTAGCGAGTACAAGCCGAGTCTATCCAGTCTTTCTTCATATGAAAGTCCTGAACAGATCAGTGTGTTCATATCCCATTATATAAATATATACACACATGGATAAATAAAACAGATAAAGTGCAAATAAACAGATAATGGGTTATTAATAATCAGAGTTTTGTTTGAGTTGAGTTTAATAGCCTGATGGCTGTGGGGAAGAAGGTGTTTCTGAACCTGGACGTTGCAGTCTTCAGGCTCCTGTACCTTCTACCTGAAGGTAGCGGGGAGATGAGTGTGTGGCCAGGATGGTGTGGGTCCTTGATGATACTGCCAGCCTTTTTGAGGCAGCGACTGCGATAGATCCCCTCGATGGAAGAAAGGTCAGAGCCGATGATGGACTGGGCAGTGTTTACTACTTTTTGTAGTCTTTTCCGCTCCTGGGCGCTCAAGTTGCCGAACCAAGCCACGATGCAACCGGTCAGCATGCTCTTCCTTCATCAGAGGCAGACACAGGACTGAAGGCAGGGTTGATCTTTATAGGAATACTCACATTTTAACTGAAGGTAGGCAAAAATGCTGGAGAAACTCAGCGGGTGAGGCAGCATCTACGGAGCGACGTTTCGGGTCGAGACTCTTCTGCAGACACAAAATGCTAGAGTAACTCAGCGGGTGAGGCAGCATCTACGGAGCGAAGGAAATAGGTGATGTTTCGGGTCGAGACTTCTTCAGACACAAAATGCTAGAGTAACTCAGCGGTTCAGGCAGCATATCTGGAGAAAAGTCTGAAGAAGGGTCTCGACCCGAAACGTCGCCTATTCCTTCGCTCCATAGATGCTGCCTCACCCGCTGAGTTACTCCAGCATTTTTGTCTACCTTTGATTTTAACAGCATCTGCAGTTCCTTCTTAAACAGATTGTAACTGGGTTGTTTTGCTTTGTTTTTGAGTGGGGAGGGTTATAACCATATAACCATATAACAATTACAGCACGGAAACAGGCCATCTCGACCCCTCTAGTCCGTGCCGAACACATAGTCTCACCTAGTCCCATATACCTGCGCTCAGACCATAACCCTCCATTCCTTTCCCATCCATATAACTATCCAATTTATTTTTAAATGATAAAAACGAACCTGCCTCCACCACCTTCACTGGAAGCTCATTCCACACAGCTACCACTCTCTGAGTAAAGAAGTTCCCCCTCATGTTACCCCTAAACTTCAGTCCCTTAATTCTCAAGTCATGTCCCCTTGTTTGAATCTTCCCTACTCTCAGTGGGAAAAGCTTTTCCACGTCAACTCTGTCTATCCCTCTCATCATTTTAAAAACCTCTATCAAGTCCCCCCTTAACCTTCTGCGCTCCAAAGAATAAAGCCCTAACTTATTCAACCTTTCTCTGTAACTTAGTTGCTGAAACCCAGGCAACATTCTAGTAAATCTCCTCTGTACTCTCTCTATTTTGTTGACTTGTTATGTGCAGTTCCCACTCAACAATTCTACTTCTTTTTCCATGAGAAACACAAACGGGCGATCCCCTTCCCCTCCCTTAACCCTACAATCTTTAGCCGAAACGAATAACTGCAGATGGTCTCATCACTCTCACGTATGGCAGGTACAGTGAAATACATTCTTTGCATTGCTTTAGTCAGAGGGTGGTGAATCTGTGGAATTCTTTGCCACAGAAAGCTGTGGAGGCCAAGTCAGTGGATGTTTTTATGGCAGAGATAGATAGATTCTTGATTAGTACGGGTGTCAGGGGTTATGGGGAGAAGGCAGGAGTATGGGGTTAGGAGAGGGAGAGATAGATCAGTCATAATTTAATGGCGGAGTAGACTTGATGGGCCGAATGGCCTCATTCTACTCCTATTCCTTAGACCTTATGACCAACCCTGGCAGTGTATTCCAGGCACCCACCTGTGTAAAAAATAACTAAGCCACACATATCCTTTAAACTTTTCACAATTCTCCTTTAAATAACGCTGTCTCATCCGACAGAGAATTAACATATCTGGTTGATTAGCTGACAAAAGATAAATTGGGACACAAGGAACTGCAGACGCTGGAATATTGAGGAAAAACACAAAGTGCTGGAGGAACTTAACGGGTCTGGCAGCATCTATGGAGGGAATGGTTAGACCAAGTTTTGGAAGGAATAGACAGATTACTTTTCGGGCGGGACCCTTCTTCAAACGGATCAATCTGAAGACGCCTAATGTTGTCTGTCATTCCCTCTAGAAAGGCTGCCTTACTGCTGAGCTACTCTGACATTTTGTGTTTTACAAAAAGTAAATTGACCTGAAACCATTGACTGTTTCTCCACCACAGATGCTGCTTGACCCTGTGAGTGTTTATTATATTTTCTGTTTTAATTTCAGATTTGCGGCATCTGCAACATTTTGCTTCAGGCCAGTGATTCGACCAATGACCAGGTAATTCTGTATCTCTTAACATTGCTTCTACTTAACAAGCCAGGAGAGAGGAGATGTGCAGGAAGGAACTGCAGATAGATTAAAAATGCTGGAGTAACTCAGCGGGACAGGCAGCATCTCTGGATAGAAGGAATGGGTGACGTTTCGGGTCGAGGCCCTTCTTCAGACTGTGAGTCAGGGGAGAGGGAGACACAGAGATAAGGAAGGGGGCGGTGTTAAGATGAGACATCAAAAGAGATGCGGTCAAGGAAAATGTGGAATTTAGATCAGATGGCAAGGAGAAGCAAAGCAAACAGATAAAATATAAGCAAAGGAACAGTTAGACTGGTCGGAGAACTGGGAAGGTGGATGGATGGAGAGAGAGGGAAAGCAAGGGTTAGAGAAAGGGGGTACACAAAAATGCTGGAGAAACTCAACGGGTGCAGCAGCATCTATGGAGCGAAGGAAATAGGCAAAGTTTTGGGCAGAAATGCTTCTTCAGACTGATAGTGGGTGGGGGGAGGCGGGGAGAAGAAAGGAAAAAGGAGGAGGAGGAGCCCGAGGGCTGAGGTAGGAAGGGGAAGGCGGGGAGTCTATCTCAGTAAATATCACCTCGAAAAGATCGTCCACACAATCAGCTCCTCCAGCCTCCATTACTGCAACTCCCTCTATACTGGCATCAGCCAATCTTCCCTGTCCCGCCTGCAACTGGCCCAAAACGCCACAGTGAGACTCCTGACGGGCACCCGAGAAAGGGACCACATCACCCCGATCCTGGCCTCTCTCCACCGGCTCCCTGCGCGGTTCCGAATCAATTTCAAGATCCTCCTTTATGTTTACAAAGCCCTTAACGGGCTTGCCCCCATCTACATCAAAAGTCTGCTTACCCACCACTCCACCTCCAGGTCCCTCAGATCGGCCGACTTGGGGTTACTGACCATCCCGCGGTCTAGGCATAAGCTCAGGGGCGACCGGGCCTTTGCGGTTGCAGCTCCTAGACTGTGGAACAGCATCCCCCTTCCCATCAGAACTGCCCCCTCCATCGACTCCTTTAAGTCGAGACTTACAACTTATTTCTACTCACAAGCGTTTCTTGAGGTCCTCTGAGGGACCGCTGTATGTATGTATTTATGTATGTATTGTTAGATCTATGTACCACTGTATGTAGCATGTTAGTTCCTGCACTGATGTAAAGCACTTTGGTCAACGAGAGTAGTTTTTAAATGTGCTATAAAAATAAAATTGACTTGACTTGACTTGACTAGTTACTGGGTGTGATTGAGTGTACAATCCTGTGCTGTTTCCATTATGCTGAACCATAGGCACTCATATACAGTATGAGTATTGATTAGGGATGATCAGCCATGAGCACATTGAATGGCGGTGCTGGCTCGAAGGGCTGAATGGCCTCCTCCTGCACCTATTGTCTATAGTACCATCAATAAATACTGTTTAATTGAATTCATAATTCATTTTAAACACTCTCAATTCCATCTAATCTCCTGGCCGCTAACAGGAACGCACCAGCTGGTGCGTGGAAACTTTCAATCAGGCTGAGTTGCTTTTTCCCTCTGTAATTCTTATTAAAATATAATACCTGGTTTAAAATGGGATGTAATAATTTTCCCACATCTGGATAATGAGACCGGTTTTAGCTCATAGACTGTTGACTTGGTCCCATTCAGCATTCATCCTGATCTTTCCACAGCTCGGTCATTCTGTCACTGACCGAGAGATGTCTGTCTACGCATCTCCCCATTGTGGCTTTAACACTAAACAAAGCATAGCGTCAGCTGGCTGCACTCTGATTGAATTGCTCAAAACCTGATGCTGTTCACCTCTAAATGTTTAATGCCTGCTCTTCATTCCATTGACTTCCAAAAGCCAGTGAAGCAGAGAGAGGCGAAATGTGTGGGAAGGAACTGCAGATGCTGGTTTAAACCGAAGATAGACACAAAACGCTGGAGTAGCTCAGCGGGACAGGCAGCATCTCTGGAGAGAAGGAATGGGTGACGTTTCGGGTCGAGACCCTTCTTCAGACTGGAGATGGTTGGAATTTTAGATGGGGGGGGGGGGGGACGGTGGGATGAAATGATGGGTGGAACATTGAAAAAAATGGATGGGTGAATGACTTTGTCCCAGAGGGGTTTTATACAAAGTATTTTAGGGGGGAACTTGTATTTTCACCTTTATCAACCCAATATCATACTTTCTTTGGCATTCCTTTCCACTGGTTGGCATGGTGGCGCAGTGGTATAGTTGCTGCCTTACAGCGCCGGAGACCAAGGGTTTGATCCCGATTATGGTTGCTGTCTGTACGGAGTTTGTACGTTCTCCCTGTGTGTGGGATATTGTTGGTGTATGGGGTGATTGCTGGTCGGCACGGACTTGGTAGGCTGAAGAGACTGTTTCCGCACTGGATGGTTTGGTTCGAACCCTTCTTCAGACTGAATGACCCTTCAATCAGTCTCAAGGGGGGTCCTGTCCCGAAACGTCACCTGATTATTTCCTTCCACAGATGCTGCCTGACCCACTGAGTTCTTCCAACATATGCGATATGCTCAAAGTTCCTGCATCTACAGCTACTGGTGTCAACCCAAAACAGCTGGTTCATGAGAGGTCCGATTACTGAACTGGTCGTGGGTTAATTACTGTAAAGGGCCTGTCCCACTTTCACGACCTAATTCACCACCTCTGCCGAGTTTGCCCTAGATTCATACTCGCAGCATGGTCGTCACGAGGTCGTAAGAGGTCGTAGGTCGGTCGTAGGAGATCGTAGGTAAGTCGTAGTCCGTGGCATCTAGTAGGTTGGGCCGTTTTTTCAACATGATGAAAAATGTCCACGAGTAAAAATATTATTAGTTTAGAAACATAGAAACATAAAAAAATAGGTGCAGGAGTAGGCCATGCGGCCTATCGAGCCAGCACCACCATTTAACATGATCATAGCTGATCATCCAAAATCAGTACCCCGTTCCTGCTTTCTCCCCATATCCCTTGATTCCGTTAGCCCCAAGAGCTAAATCTAACTCTCTCTTGAATAGTTGAGTTTAGTTTAGTTTAGTTTATTGTCGTGTGTACCTTTTGTTGGTTTCTATTTTATTTAGAATGAGTTAAGTTGTAAATTGTGTTATAGAGTCACAGAGTGATACAGTGTGGAAACAGGCCCTTCGGCCCAACTTGCCCACACCGGCCAACATGTCCCGGCTACACTAGTCCCACCTGCCTGCGTTTGGTCCATATCCCTCCAAACCTGTCCTATCCATGTACCTGTCTAACTGTTTCTGAAACGTTGGGATAGTTCCAGCCTCAATTACCTCCTCTGGCAGCTCGTTCCATACACCCACCACCCTTTGTGTGAAAAAGTTACCCCTCAGATTCCTATGAAATCTTTTCCCCTTCACCTTGAACCCATGTCCTCTGGTCCTCGATTCCCCTACTCTAGGCAAGAGTTCTGAATGAGCTGTCCCACCCGCTCCCCCGGGTTCTGAAGATCTAATGAGCCAATATTGTTCCTAAAACCAGCATGGAAATAACACTTCTGGAGAAAAAGAGTGGGTCACTCTATTTGAGACTGATTGGAGGGATCGTTCAGTCTCGACCCGAAACGCCACCTATTCCTTCTCTCCAGAGATGATGCCTGTCCCGCTGAGTCACTCCAGCATTTTGTGTCTATCTTCCGTGTAAACCAGCATCTGCAGTTCCTTCCTACACAAGGAAATAACATTTATTGCAGCAATGTAGGCAGACCTACATTGTTCCATTGTGTCCAGTAAACATGTGCACCATTGTTCACCGGCGCTGGGTTAAAGAGAATGCACGGACTTTTCCTTGCATGTACACCATTGGCCTTATTATCTGAAACAGGAATCTTACTGGAGAGAGAGTGAGGGGGGGAGCCTTGAGCAGCCTACATTGGGCTCTGAGGTCAGAATGGGAGACATGCCAGCGGTGGACATTGCACGGAATCCACTGCTTTCCATGACTTCACTCGTTCACAAAAGAGTGGGCCTTCCCTGGTCCAGTGGCCAGCTCCAATCTGAATAAAAACCATTATGTATCACTTCTCCCAAAAAACACTTTCATTCCGGTTGAAGTCACAGAAAGCTGAAGTAACTCAGCGGGGGGACATGCAGCATCTCTGGAGAGAAGGAATGGGTGACGTTTAGGGGAGGAGACCCTTCTTCAGTAATATGTTAGTATTGGATCCCCCCCCCCACCACCCTCACGCCCACCCCCCCCCCCACCCTCCCCCACACACACACACACACACACACACACACACACACGCACACACACACACACACACACACACACACACACACACACACACACACAGCACACACACACACACACACACACACACACACACACACACACACACACACACACACACACACACACACACACACACACACACACACGAGCCTGAAGACTGCAACGACCAGGTTCAGGAATAGCTACTCCCCCACAGCCATCAGGCGATTAAACTTGGCTCGGACAAAACTGATCATTAATAACCATTATCTGTTATTTGCACTTCATCAGTTTATTTATTAATGTGTTAATATTTATATTACGGTATATGGACACACTGATCTGTTTTGTAGTCAATGCCTACTATGTTCTGTGTGCTGAAGCAAAGCAAGAATGTCATTGTCCTATCAGGGACACATGACAATAAACTCACTTGAACTTGAACTTGATATAGGAAGGGATTCGATCCCAGGAGATTGAGATATAGATGGAAAATAATAATACTTTTTATAATGTTATAAAAGTCTTTGGTGTAAACCAGCATCTGCAGTTCCTTTTCTATGTGTAGGAATGTGTTTTCCATGTGTAGGAAGGAACTACAGATGCTGATTTACACCGAAGATAGACACAAAATGCATCTTCCCCATAACATGGTGCCCTAAACGGGCCAGTGTATTTGGGGAAGGCAGGGGGCGGGAGGGATGTTATGTTTTGAGGATAAATAAAAACAGAATTTGTTAGAAATACTAGAAATACCCAATCGGTGGAACGGGGTTTCCAGTTTCTGTTTTCATTTCAGATTCTGTACCACTTTGAGGGGAATCTGACAGATTAAATCTTACATGACCAGGCTAAAGTGGCGGTTGTTGACAATGGCTGAATATTCTGTATTATTTGATATTACTGTTGTACAGAGCAGCAGCATGCCCCCTAGTATTTGACATTGAAAAAGCGGACTATCTACCATATCTATGCCTCTCATGTATAGGACAGGTATGGAGGGATATGGACCAAATGCGGGCAGGTGGGACTAGTGTAGCTGGGACATGTTGGTCAATGTGGGCAAGTGTGGGCCGAAGTGCCTGTTTCCACACTGTACTGCCCACTCCCGTGACATCAGTCTGAAGAAGGGTCTCGACCCGAAACGTCAGCCATTCCTTCTCTCCAGAGATGCTGCCTGTCCCGCTGAGTTACTTAAAAGTTTGGGACTATTAAGCAGAGAGGCTTTGATCCCTGGGGAAGGAGTAGCATTTTACAACAGCTGAGGTCTGGGAGGTGATTTCTGAGTTTGATTAGGACTGGCAATGGGGATGACCCATTATCAGAGCTGCGTCCAGCAGAGAATGCTTTACAGACTAGCTAGATTTAGCTCTTCGGGCTAAAGGAATCAAGGGATATGGGGAACAAGCAGGAATAAAATGGTTGCTTTTAGATGATCAACCATGATCATATTGAATGGCGCTGCTGGCTCGAAGGGCCGAATGGCCTACTCCTGCACCTATTTTTCTATGTTTTCTGCCAACTGAAGTCCAGGCAAATTCCATGTTAGAAATCTTCAGGTAAATATTTGGAGTATTGTGCTGAGTTTTGGTCACCCTTGTTGAAGGAAAGATATCGATACATCGGAAAGGGCACGGAGAAGATTTACGAGGATGTTGCCAGGACTTGAGGGCCTCGGCTTTAGGGAGTGGTTGGGCTGGCTGGGACTTTATTCCCTTGGAGGCGGAGAGCAGGAGGATGAGGGATGATCTTGTAGATTGGGTGAATGCACAACCTTTTATCCCAGAGTAAGGAAATCGAGAACCAGAGGACATAGGTTTAAGGGGGAAAGAGCGGAACTTGACGGGCAACTTTTTTTACCCAGTGTGATGAGTATCTGGAACAAACTGCGTGGGTTTTCTCCGTGTGCTCCGGTTTCCTCCCACACTCCAGAGACGTACAGGTTTGTAGGTTAATTGGTTTTGGTAAAAAAAAAAGGATTTTGTCGCAAGTGTGTGTAGGATAGTGTTAGTAGAAACATAGAAACATAGAAAATAGGTGCAGGAGTAGAGGCCATTCGGCCCTTCGAGCCTGCACCGCCATTCAATGTGATCATGGCTGATCATCCACTCAATATCCTGTACCTGCCTTCTCTCCATAGCCCCTGATCCCTTTAGCCACAAGGGCCACATCTAACTCCGTCTTAAATATAGCCAACGAACTGTGGCCTCAACTACGTTCTGTGGCAGAGAATTCCAGAGATTCACCACTCTCTGTGTGAATTTTTTTTTTCTCATCTCGGTCCTAAAAGATTTCCCCCTTATCCTTAAACTGTGACCCCTTGTTCTGGACTTCCCCAACATCGGGAACAATCTTCCTGCATCTAGCCTGTCCAACCCCTTAAGAATTTTGTTAGTTTCTATAAGATCCCCCCTCAATCTTCTAAATTCTAGCGAGTACAAGCCGAGTCTATCCAGTCTTTCTTCATATGAAAGTCCTGACATCCCAGGAATCAGTCTGGTGAACCTTCTCTGTACTCCCTCTATGGCAAGAATGTCTTTCCTCAGATTAGGAGACCAAAACTGTACCCAATACTCCAGGTGTGGTCTCGTTGTGCGGGGATCGTTGGTCGGCACCGACTCGGTGGGCCGAATGGCCTGTTTCCGCGCTGTGTTTCTAAAACTAAAACTGAAGCTGAAACAATGATCTTTTCATCAAGTTTATGTTCTCTCTCTCGCTATTATCTTTGTTTCTGTCTCTCAAGAAGCTGCCTGACCTGCTGAGAAGTTCCAACTTTTCTTAATGTTTTAAATCATACTCGTGTTTGTGTTGTCCAATGTCACAGAGCCAGTCAACACGAAACGTGTACCTTTGGCCCATCGAGTGTGCGCTGACCCATTTACAGGAATCCGACACGTATCCCGTGATCTTTCCAGGTTCCCACCGAATTCCCCCCCGAGATCTCTCCTCTCACTCACACGTTAGGGACAATTTACCGCGGTCAATTGGCCCGTGTGACTTTTTAGGATGTGGGAGGAAACCGGAGCATTCACGGGGAAACCCACGCGGTTACAGGGAGCACGTGCAAACTCCACCCTGACAGCGGCGGAGGTCGGGATCGAACTCGGGTCTCTGGGAGGAACTCAGCGGGTCAGGCAGCATCTCTGGAGAGAAGGAGTGGGTGGCTTTTCAGGTGGGAACCCTTCAGAAGTCTGAAGGTCCAGACCCGCTGAGTTCCTCCAGCACTTTGTGTTCTGTTTAAGATTCCAGCATCTGCAGTTCCTTGTGCCACCTCCACTCTGTCTATGTTTGTGCAGGCGCGCCTTCATCCCATTTGGCCAACCTGTGCCTTACTGATTATTTAAGGAAAGCCAGCAGATGGAGAATATGTCAAATTCGGACGAGTTCTGCGTTTGGAGGGCTGTTTGTCAAATACAAGAGGCCAATTTGCGGTGTTGTGTTTTAGGCGGTGTTCGCGGGAACCCAGCGCTGCCCTGTCCTGCCCGCAGCTGCCGGTACTGCGGCTCGGCGGCGGTGTGTAGCAAGGTGGCTGCCAGGGGCTGAGTGTCAGCTCTGCGGCCGCTGGTGTCCGGCTACCGGCCTCTGGTGCGATTCTAGCCACTTGATGTCAACGGCAGGTATTTGCAGCACGAGCCTCAGGCAACAGCTTCACTGTCCCCCTCTCCTACCTCCCCCACCCCTCTCCCTGCCCCCTCCCCACCTTATCCCACCAACAACCCCCCATCCCACGCCCCTCCATGTCACACATGCCGCCGCTACCTCCCAACACCCCCACCCCTCCCATATCACCCACCCCTCCCATATCACCCCTCTGGCCAAAGCCTCACCCGTTTCCACGTATTCACAGAGAGTTGTGAGGCTGTGGAATTCTCTGCCTCAGAGGGCGGTGGAGGCGGGTTCTCTGGATACTTTCAAAAGAGAGCTAGATAGGGCTCTTAAAGATAGCGGAGTCAGGGGATATGGGGAGAAGGCAGGAACGGGGTACTGATTGGGGATGATCAGCCATGATCATATTGAATGGCGGTGCTGACTCGAAGGGCCGAATGGCCTACTCCTGCATCTATCTATCTATCTATCTATCTATCTATCTATCTATCTATCTATCTATCTATCTATCTATCTATCTATCTATCTATCTATCTATCTATCTATCTATCTATCTATCTATCTATCTATCTATCTATCTATCTATCTATCTATCTATCTATCTATCTATCTATCTATCTATCTATCTATCTATCTCTCCCTCCCTCCATATATCGGTGTATGCGGTTATTGAATCGGCGGCGCTCGATGGGCGAATGGAAACAAATGAACATAGGCACCTCATTAATTTCTTCCTGGACAACGCATTGCGATCGACCCTCTAGACTGCCTGACACTTGTTGTGTCAACGCGTTCTCCCATTTGCGCGCCGCACCAGGGCACGGGCCAGAGGCACCGTTTGTCCTCAGGATGTTACTCGTGGAGCTCCTTCCATTGCCGCGACACAAATGGTTATTTACAGGGGTATGCTGACAATAAATCACCAGCATTGGTGGGGAGGGGTGGGGGGTGGGGGGGGACTCACAAGGGACATTTTGCACTGTTGCTCCAAAAGACGTACAGGTCTGTTGGTAATGTACACAAACATGCTGGAGAAACTCAGCGGGTGCAACAGCATCTATGGAGCGAAGGAAATAGGCAATAGGAACTAGGCACTACTTGCCAGAATTTGGCCCCTATCCCTCTAAATCTTCCCTATCCATGTACCTGTCCAAATGTCTTTCAAAAATTGTTATAGTCCCTGCCTCAACTACCTCCTCCAGCAGCTCGTTCCATATACCCACCACCCTTAGTGTGAAAAAGTTGCCTCTCAGTTTCCTACTAAACCTATGTCCCCTGGTTCTTGATTCCCCTTCTCTGGGTAAAAGACTCAATCACCCTATCTATTTAGACAAAAGTGCTGGAGAAACTCAGCAGGTGCAGCAGCATCTATGGAGCGAAGGAAATAGGCAACGTTTCGTCCCGAAACGTTGCCTATTTCCTTCGCTCCATAGATGCTGCTGCACCCGCTGAGTTTCTCCAGCATTTTTGTCTTCCTTCGATTTTCCAGCATCTGCAGTTCCTTCTTAAACACAGGTCTGTTGGTGAATTGTGTTGGTAATAAGGTAACAAGTTGTCCCGAGTGTGTGTAGGATAGTGTCAGTGTGCGGGGCTCGCTGGTCAGCTTGGACCCGGTGGGCCGAAGGGCCTGTTTCCACGCTGTATCCTCTAAACTACTCCAGCTTTTTGTGTCCGTCTTCTTTGCATTGTCCCTTTAACGGGCATATGATCCAAAACTGGGAACCAAGAACACACGGCCCTTTAACGGGCATATGATCCACAACTGGGAGCCAAGAACACACGGCAAACTTGAAACGTGCACTGATATTAACCCCGATAGATTTTTATACAATTGCTAAATGGTCGCCCCGAAAATCAAGGGCCATCTTTCAAAGACATTCATAGAGATTTGGGGAAATCTTCTATACATAGAAGACATATCCACTCCACAATGATCACCCAGACAAAAACTGTGTGTCCATAGGAGAGAGAGAAATACATTGAATGTGTGTGTGTGCGGTGTGTGTGTGCGACCGAGAGCAAGAGACCATGTGAATGTATGGGCGAGTGTACAGTGTGTGAGTATGTGTGTGTGTGTGTGTGTGTGAGCGAGAGCAAGCGACGACGTGAACGTGTGTGTGTGTGTGTGAACGCGTGTGTGTGTCTGAATGTGTGAACGCGTGTGTGTGTGTGTGAGAGACGGTGAATGTGTGTGAGCAAGTACGTCTGAGAGACTTAATGTGTGTGGCTGAATGTGTGATCGCGTGTGTGTGTGTGTGAAAGTGTGAATTTGTGTGTGAGCATGTGTGTGAGAGAGACTGATTGTGTGTGTGAGCATTTGTGTCTGTGTGAGAGACTTGTGTGTGTGTGTGAAGTGTGTGAGTGTGTGTGTGAGCGTGTGTGTGTGTGTGTGTGTGTGTTTGCACTGTGTTTAAACCTATAACATCTAAACTCGACCAGTGTCTGGGATCAGTCTCGATACACGTTGACTACCTATGTATCTATCCTGTACACCGTCATAGATATTATAGATACAATGATAGGATTCCAGCATCTATCATTAATTATTTCATAAGTTGACTGGTGAAAAGTTGGAACAGTAGTGTTATGTTTGCAGGCAGGGAGTGTGGGTGTAAAGACAGGAGGGTTAGCTCGGGTCCGGCTCGGGTCCGGCCAGCGGGAGATCGCTTGTTCCACAGCTAACAGCCTGACTTCTGCCACGACACGTGGGCTGGAGATACGAGGGCGAGATAAGATGAGACGCTCGCGTCTTTTTGTTTTTTGCATTTGTTTTAATCTTCCCCCATCCATCCCCCCCCCCCCCCCCCCCCCCCCACCACCACCACCACCACCCCCCACCCTCCTTCCTTTTGTCTTGAAGCTGTAGCGAAGCGTGGCCGGCTGCCCAGTCTATGGAAATGTGCGCTGGACTCTGGCAGATGAGGCACGCGTCTCATTCATTACCATGACAATGTCGAGGGCCGAGACAGCAACAGTTTGTAAATCTGCTGCCTCGCTCGGTGCGAGCCTCTCTCTCTCTATGCGAGCGAACATGTGGCCACAACCTCCACCTCCACCCCCCCATGCCAATAAAACACAGCAGCAGCAGCAGCAGCAGCAGCAGCAATCAATTCATTAATAATTCTCCCGAAGCGTGCCCACTATATTAATGCGAACAGTCCCGAGCCAAACAAGACTGATACACTGGACATCATCCTCCACCTTTATTAGAGAACGGGGAATAAATACAAGCTGTTAAAGAAGGAACTGCAGATGCTGGAAATTCGAAGGTAGACAAAAATGCTGGAGAAACTCAGCGGGTGCAGCAGCATCTATAGAGCGAAGGAAATAGGCAACGTTTCGGGACGAAACCCGTAAGGGTTTCGGCCCGAAACGTTGCCTATTTCCTATTGCCTAGTTCCTTCGCTCCATAGATGCTGCTGCACCCGCTGAGTTTCTCCAGCATTTTTGTGTACCAATAAATACAAGCTTTTTGACACATCGCCAGACTCTGCCGCTGAGGTCCACATCCTCATTTGCGTGTTCTGCAAGCGCTGTCTTCCCGCAAAACCTGACATCAGTTCTTGGGGTTTGGTTTGCGGAAAGTCCGGATGACCGAACCGGGCGAGGAGCACCTTGTTTTGTGACGGTTGGGATATTTGTTAATGCCTCGCCCTTGCAGATGGATTAAAATAAAGGCTAAAGTTCGGGGGGGTTAAAAAAATAGCAACATTCCCCTGTGTTATGACTGATGGATGATAGTTTTGAAAACAATTGTACAAATGCAGTGCGAGGTATCTGTGTCTGGCGAGCTGGGGTGGTCGCTGGAGCAGATGGCCGCTGCAATGACTCATAAACCCTGGTTCGTGTTGCTGGGGCAGGTTTGGGGTGAGCCGGGCAACAGCTTGTAACCCCACTCGGGGGGAGAGAAGGAACCGGGAGCACAATCGATTAAAATCTCTTTTCTTAAACAAAAAAACCCAAATCAACTCTTGGAAAAAGTAGGTGATAGGTGAGATCTCCCCTCACCGGGAAAGTGACCCGTTCGTGTGAGGGAATTGGAGAGGGGGAGAGGGAGTTTGCAATTAAAAAAAAAAATCAAACGCAACTTGTAAACTGAGATATTCTGCGGCAAAAAAAACCAACTCGAGGTGTTGGTGGATAAAACAAAAAGCTGGTTTCTGTGGAG
Source organism: Amblyraja radiata (assembly GCF_010909765.2). Taxonomy (NCBI): domain Eukaryota; kingdom Metazoa; phylum Chordata; class Chondrichthyes; order Rajiformes; family Rajidae; genus Amblyraja; species Amblyraja radiata. The sequence goes on along the minus strand of NC_045996.1, from coordinate 8,469,904 downwards.
TAGGGCAGGTGTTATCATATTATCATACAGCTGAGCACAGACACAGGGACGGACAACGGCAGAACAATCCCACCTCCCCAACCCCCTCTGGAGAAAGAAAAATACCCCTAGTATTTCACAATCATTAACTCCCCCCCCCCCCCCCTCCCCTTCTAGAAAAAGACCCCCCCTCTCTTCCCCGATTGCAACACACGCGTCAACACAATCAGAGCTGTGCGTTTTAATTTAAAGCGTCGGCCTCAGAAAAGCAGCAGAGCGAACAATGACATCTTCAACAAAAAAAAGATGACCAGAAAGTTCAATAAAAAGTTGCATTTAAAACAAAAAATACCATTTGCATTTTTCAGAGAATCAAAGTTTTATATTTAGAACACACCCACCCTATCCTCAAAACGACAATGTAACAATCTCGGCGTTTCAAATGGGCAGAGAATCACAGGCGATTTGTTGAAATTAATCCATCGCAGTGGGCAAAAATCAACTTTATTAATAAAAAGAGTCCCATGAATTTTTAACCAGGATTTTTAACCCCCCCGCCAAAGGATTCAAATCGAAAGATTTATTTGATTTTTTTTTTTTAAATCGCAGGTGGTTTATTTATTTGCAGAATCAAAGTCGCCACAAGTTTGAATGTTGGGAAATGGATCAAAATGCTAGATCCATCACAGGAACTTTTCTGGAACTTGTTTGAATGTGAAAACGAATGCAAAATTAATGGCTTGGGATTAACTCACATGGGAGTCACGAGCTAAGAGTTAATGACTTTAAAAGATAGTTTCGGATGTTGGGTTATTTTTTTTTCTTCTTTCCCACTATTTATCCCCCCCCCCCCACCCCACCCCCTCCCAACACACATTCCCTGAATTGCATTTGGCCGTCAGAGAGGTGTTGAGAGCCTTTTGCTTGCGATCACAGGCTCCTGACAGCGTGTGATTGACGGAATCTCGCTCTCGACGGAAGCATATAAAGGGACGTAGCCGCCTGCCTCGCCATTCAAACACAGCAGAGACACAGAGCGAGAGAGGGAGCCCGCGGAGCGCTGACATCCACGGGAGTTAATCAAAGAACAAACAAAACCCCCCAACCCAACCCAGATTGATATCACAAAACGGAGAGGCAACCAAGTCTCTCCTGAATTCAGTCGACTTAAGCTTTGGAGAATTCTTCGATTTGCTGTGTTATAACGCTGACACGGTTTGGATTGTATCTGTTTCTAGCTTGCTGGACAGAGGCAAAGTCTATTCAGGATGGCTGCAGTTTTCTCGTGTGTTGTATTCCTGCTGTCCGTTGCCCAGGTAAGACTTCAATCCTGCTGAATAGCCCCATTTCTCTCACAAACCCCACTTGCTCATTCATTTTTGGTGGAAAATCTTAATTCTTCATTGCTTTTTTTTTTTTTTTTAAACCCTTTCTCAGACTTTTTGCACCGGCATCTTCGAGCTTAAAGTGGACTCGTTCAGCAGCCGCCAATCTGGGTTGTCTCGCAGTTGTCAGAGAGGCCAGCAGTGCGGCCGTTTCTTCCGGGTGTGTCTCAAGCATTATCAGGTCAACATCTCGCCTGAGCCTCCATGTACCTACGGAGTTGGCAACACACCGGTCTTGGGACCAGGAGGCGACATGATTCGCGATAGCGAGCCCATACGGATCCCCTTCCATTTCACATGGCCGGTAAGTATCGCCGCAGCGGGTAGAGCTACTGCCTCACAAAGCGCCGGTTCGATCCCGACCAAGGGGTGCTGTCTGTACAGAGTTTGCATGTTCTCCCTGTGACCTGCGTTGGTTTTGATCTGTTTCCTCCCCACACCCTCTTGACACTGTGTTTTTGATTTTCTGTTTTTGGATTGATTTCTGTTTTTAATTTGTGTCTCTGTGATGTCTTTATTACTTGTTATATTCCGATTATATGTTATTCCGATTACTATGTAAGGTGTCCTTGAGATGTCTGAAAGGCGCCCATTAAATTAAAAAAAACCAAAAAAAAAAACCCCTCCAAATATGTAAAGATTTGTAGGTTAATTGGCTTCGAAACTTAGAAAATAGGTGCAGCAGGAGGCCCCCATTAAGCTTCGGTTAAAAAAATGTAAATTGTAAAAAAAAAAGATAGTACAGGAATCGCTGATAGACGCGGAATGGGTGGGCCGAAGGGCCTGTTTCCGAGCTGTATTTTTTAGCTGCAAACAAGGCGCTAAAAAACGTACTCTTTCAGACGCGGCTGGAGTTTGGGATTACTATTTTCGATTTAAATTTTCAATAATTTGTGGTATTGGATTTTGGAGATTTTTGCAAATTAATATAAAGGTTGGAACTGGGCAGAAGAGAGGGGCGTTGATGCGATGGAGAGAGAGTTGTAGCGCCTAAGGGTGTCCGAGTAAGTTAGAGTGACAAATTGTTTATTTTTACTCTCTGCAGGGAACTTTCTCTCTGATCATCGAGGCATGGAATGCGGAATCTAACGAGCCCAGCACCGGTAAATCAATTCTCAATCTTATTACCAGAGGGCGCAGTGAATCGGTCGCGTTCAATGTATCGTTCTATACTCACTGCCGAAGAGAGACAGAAATGTTGGAATAACTCAGCGGGACAGGCGGCATCTCTGGAGAGAATGGACGGGTGACTTTTCTGAAGAACCCAAAACATCACCCATTCATTCCTTCTCTCCAGAGATGCCGCCTGTCCCGCTGAGTTACTCCAGCTTTTAAACCAGCATCTGCAGTTCCTACATAACATTCTTTGCCCTCCCGTTCGCCAGCTCCCCGCACTCGCCCTTCAGATGTACAGTCTGAGGAAGGGTTTCGGCCCGAAACGTTGCCTATTTCCTTCGCTCCATGGATGCTGCTGCACCCGCTGAGTTTCTCCAGCATTTTTGTCTACCTTCAGATGTACCTCCTTTCTCACCCTCTCCCCCATTCTTTCCATCTTCCCTCCACCCACATCAACAGATAACCCCCAGAACCTGATTAGCCGCCTGGCCACCGGTCGCCGCCTGGCGATAGGTGAGGACTGGTCTCAGGACGTCCAGACGGTGGAGCAGAGCGAACTGCGCTACAGCTATCATGTGGTGTGCGGCGAGTTTTACTACGGCGAGGGCTGTTCCGTCTACTGCCGACCCAGAGACGATAACTTTGGCCACTACATCTGCGATGAGACCGGCCAGCGAGTCTGCCTGCCCGGCTGGAAGGGCGATTACTGCTCCGAACGTAAGCTTGGCTCCCTCTCTATTGTGCTTTAAAAAATTAAACTGTTGGGGAAAAAAACACACACACACAGCGTTGGGGGAAGGAACAGAAAATACACAAAATGCTGGAGTAACTCGGAGGGTTGGTGCTGCCCGATCCGCTGAGTTACTGCCAGCAGTGTAGGTACAGAGAACTGCAGATGCTGGTTTACAAAAAAAAGTCACAACGTGCTGGAGTAACTCGCCTGACCCGTTGAATTACTCCAGCACTTTGTGTCTTTTTTTTTGTCTTAAACCAGCACCTGCAGTTCCCTGTATGTCCAGTGCTGGGGGAACTGGAGAGATTGGACCCAACCCTTCTGCTGACCCAACCTGTAACTGTGTCTATACATTCCCCATCAACAGATGCTGCCTGGCCCGCTGAGTTCCTCCAGCACTTTGTCTTTTGCTCAGGTTTCCAGCGTCTGCGGTTCCTCGCGTGACCAGACCGCTGGGGGAACTCTGCGGACCAGCGAGTGATTGCCGAGGTTTTATGTTCATTTTCTCCAGCTATTTGTTTGTTTGTTGTTCCCAATTACAGTATCTCTAACACAAGTGTCTCTATTTTGCTGCTTGTCCCACCGGGATATTTTCCAAAATCCAATTGACCAAAAGACATACAAATTCGTCGGCTAATTGGCTTTGATAAAGATTGTAAATTGTCCCTAGTATGTGTAGGATAGTGTTGGGAAACAACAGATACATTATTTGAGATAGTGCAAACTCACACCCTCAAAATCTTATTTGCAGAAATTAAATGACTCGATCTTTCTTGTTTGAAATCTTGCTTTAACTCCTTAAATATTGAGATTTGGGGCAATTCTCAATTGTAAATTTGGGAGGATTTCAAGATACCCGCAAAGCAAAATGAAAAAATAAACAGTTTGGGTCATTTTCCACACTTTGGTTGTGGGATTTCGGTCTGATACAACCTCCCATTGAAAAGGGGGATGAATGTGGCCGAGTTAAAAGCATATGTTCCGTCTGGTTAACTTATTCAAGTGTGTTAACACAAGCCGCCTCCCCTCGGAAGGGGGGACAACAAAGACAGCTGACACGCCACAGCTGAAGAATAACATTTGAATAAATTTCACCATGTTTTGAAAGGGCGGCAGTGTGCACAATAAAAGAGGCAACACGCGAGTGCAAGGATATGTTGGCATGGAAACTTAACTCCTCAATCGCGCTTGTTAAGGCCTCTTTTCAGATGGGGCAGTTTGCTTTGCTGGGTCTGTTCAGGGCTTTATCCTCCCGGGTGCTTAAGGGGAGCGCGGTTTAATAGAGACACACGAACTAAGCCCCTTTATTGCAGACAGCGAGCGTGTGTTATTGTTCCGGACGGAGCCTTGCCTGGGAGGAGTTAGCTGCGCCTGAAAACTCTTGAACCTGTTTGTACGCCTCTTAAAACATTATCCTCTCTTCCAAATATTTCACAGCTATTTGCTTGCTGGGTTGCCACGATAAATATGGATACTGTGGAAGGCCAGGAGAATGCATGTAAGTTTTGATTACTTTGTTCAAATTTTTTTTTTACATTACTCTCGAAACGGATTTATTATTTATTGGGATGTAGATGGGCAAGGAGAGTGTCGGCTGTCCCGAATTGGCCACAGGTGAGCCATTTCTAGCCTGCTGCTCAGGAGCTGAGAACACACCACATTGTTTACAGAAGATGTTGCAACGTCTCCCAACTTCAGCCAACTTTCAGATTTCCATTTTTGTTTTTGTTTTTGTTTTTCATCACAGTTGCCAAATTCTGCCAAATTTGCCAGTTTTTATCCTCGAATAGTTGCTCTACTCAACAGCCAAAAATCTGTAGCCTCCCTTTGAACTGGTATTTTGTTGGTTCACATGCTTGATCAATGGTGTTTCATCATTAATGTTTTATTATTATTAATAGTTAGTGTTTTCGGAGTCATTTGTGACTGTCACTGTATGTCATGTTGTTACTTGTGGGCGGAGCACCAAGGCAAATTCCTTGTATGTGAATACTTGGCCAATAAACGTACTTGCTTCTCAAAATAGATTGTTCGGCAAAACACTAAAAGTGCTGGAGGAACTAACTCAGCGGGCCAGGCAGCATCTGTGGAGGGAATAGACAGGTGATGTTTTGGCTCAGGACCCTTCTTCAGTCTGAAGAAGAGTCTGACCCTGAAGAATCAGTCTGAAGATGGGTCCCGACCTGAAATATTGAATGAGCTGCCTGGCCCGCTGGTATAAAGGCAGACGCGTAATCTACCTCCCCAGATGCTGCCTGGCCTGCTGAGTTATTCCAAGCTGAGGCCTTGTGTTTCCAGCATCTGTATCCATTTAGATTATTAGTCCAAATAGAATTACTGCTGCCATCATTCACCATTGAACATAAGAGAGTCCGAACATAAGTAGGCCATTCGGCCCCTCAAGCCTGTTCCACTGTTCGATATGACCATGGAGGATCTATGTTCTATCATTAGCCATGATAGAATGGCGGAATAGACTCGATGGGCTGAATGGCCTAATTCTGCCCCTAGAACCTTTGAACATGATGGCCTCAACCCCTCTTCTGAGTCATGTCCAGCACTTTAAATTGTTTAATCTATTAAATATCCATCTATCTCAACCTTAAAAATATCCAATGATTTTCACCATGGTCTCTACCCCCCCTGAGGCAGAGAATTCCAGAGATTCACCACCCTCTGCGAGAAAAAAAATCTATGCATCTCAGTTTTAAGTAACTAGCCGCCTAACTTGGAACTATGAAACCCCTGTCCTTGACTCCCCTACAAGTGGAAATGCCTCAATATCTACTTTCCCATGCGCGTGTAGCATTTTATATATTTGAGTATCAGTTTTTTAAACTCCAAGGAATACAGACCCAAAATATCAATGCTATCTTGAAAGACAACCCTCTCATTATGGGATGTTTAAGAAGGAACTGCAGATGCTGGAAAAATCGAAGGTAGATAAAAATGCTGGAGAAACTCAGCGGGTGAGGCAGCATCTATTTAGTCTGAAGAAGGATATCGACCATAAATGTCACCTATTCCTTCGCTCCATAGATTCTGCCTCACCCGCTGAGTTTCTCCAGCATTTTTATCTACCCTCTCATTACAGAATTTGCCGAGTCCATCTCCTTTAGGTTAATATTTCCAGTTCTCCATTTATACGTTTATACTTCACATACAAGGAATTTGCCTTGGTGCTCCGCCCGCAAGTGACAACATGACAAACAGTGACAATTAGGAATAAAACATTAAACATTAATAATAAAACATTATTGATTAAACATGGTTATTAAATAAAATACCAGTGCAAAAGGAGGCTACAGATTTTTGGTTATTGAGTAGAGCTACTACTCGTGGGGGGAAAAAAGCTGTTTTTATGTCTGGCTGTGGCAGCTTTGACAGTCCGGAGTCGCCTTCCAGAGGGAAGTGATTCAAAGAGAGAAGATTAAGCAGAATCCAGAGAGCATGTTAAGGGGGAACAAAAGAGTAGGTAGGGAGAGAAGAAGGGCCTCCAAAGACTGAAATGGATATCCCTAAGTGGAACCGCAGGAGATGGACTCGGTTGCCTATTTCCTTCGCTCCATAGATGCTGCTGCACCCGCTGAGTTTCTCCAGCACTTTTGTCTATCTTCGATTTTCCAGCATCTGCAGTTCCTTGTTAAACATTTAAAAGACATTTGTGCCTGTACATCGATAGGAAAGGTTTCGAGATTTAAGGGGCTGTCCCACTGTACGAGCTAATTCAAGAGCTCTCCCGAGTTAAAAAAAAAAAAATCAAACTCGTGGTAAGCACGTAGAACGAACGTAGCGGGTACGTCGGAGCTCGGGGACGTCTCTTAGCGGCTCGTAACGCTAACGGCAACTCAGGAAACGCGGTAACCTCGTGAAGACTCGTGAAGATTTTTCAACATGTTGAAAAATGTCCACGAGAGCCCCGAGTACCTACGAGCGGCCATTACCGTTATTCTCCGAGTTTGAATCGGGGGGGGGGGGGAACGCGGGAGAGCTCTTGAATTAGCTCGTATAGTGGGACGGCCCCTTTATTGATTAAACCTGAGCAAATGTTGGGGAAGTCCAGAACTAGGGGTCACAGTTTAAAGATAAGGGGGAAATCTTTTAGGACCGAGATGAGGAAAATATTTTTCACACAGAGAGTGGTGAATCTCTGGAATTCTCTGCCACAGAAGCTAGTTGAGGCCAGTTCATTGGCTATATTTAAGAGGGAGTTAGATGTGGCCCTTGTGGCTAAAGGGATCAGGGGGTATGGAGAGAAGGCAGGGATGGGATACTGAGTTGGATGATCAGCCATGATCATATTGAATGGCGGTGCAGGCTCGAAGGGCCGAATGGCCTACTCCTGCTATTTTCTATGTTTCTAATAGTAATCAAATTCTTGATTAGTAAGAATGTCAGGTGTTATAGGGAGAAGCCAGAAAAATGGGGTTGAGAGGAAAAGATAGATCAGCCATGATTGAATGGCGCAGACTTGATGGCCTAATTCTGCTCCCAGTACTTGTGAAATGGGACTAGCTTAGACATGCATGTTGGTTGAGTTGGTCTGAAGGGGCTTTTCCCATGTTGTATGACTCTCTGAATGCCTGACTACGTCCTGTCTTTCTTCTAGATGTCGCATTGGTTGGCAGGGGCGGTTCTGCGATCAGTGCATTCGCTATCCCGGCTGCCTCCACGGTGTGTGCCAGGAACCCTGGAAGTGCAATTGCCAGGAGGGCTGGGGTGGCCTCTTCTGCAACCAGGACCTCAACTACTGCACCAACCACAAGCCGTGCACGCACGGAGCCACCTGCTCCAACACCGGCCAAGGGAGTTACACCTGTACCTGTAAGCCCGGCTACAGCGGCACCAACTGCCAGATCGAGACCAATGAATGCGACAGCAATCCCTGCAGGAACGGAGGCAGCTGCACGGTAAGTGACGCATTTAAACCAGGCTGCGGACTGGGCTGATCCAGCCACCACCACTGTACGGCACAGTACGTGATCCACACACATGCACAAAGGTCTTCTCTGAAACCTAGTGGCGTATTTCCTCATTGTTGTTTCAATATTGACGGTACTTGCTGTGTGTAATTAGCCACCTTATTTCCAGCCATATGAACCTCGCCCATAATACCAACTCTCTTGTCATGCCTTGGGACCTTCAGGAAGGCAAGGGTTTCATTTCTCTGCAGAAGCATCTGTTTATTAAGACTTCAAACTCTAGCACAGATGAGGAGATGAGGCCAGGGGCAGATCAGCCATGATTGTATTCCATGGCGGGGCAGTCTTGAGGGGCCGAGTGGCCAGCTCCTGGTCCAATGTTCTCATCCTCTGGTGTTCTGCAGTTCTCATTTCTCTCCTGTCCCAGCGTCAGGGAAGGTGGACAATCAATGATCTGAGGACAGGCTGGTTCTGGAATTCTGATCATCAACTCCTGTTGTGTTTTGAGTTGAGTTGGTGGCCATTTGAGTGTTGGGTTTGACCTGGGATCTGGATTGAGTTGTTGTCTAGTGCATTGGAGAAATGCAGAAATGCAGTCTGTGGAATTCTCTGCCTCAGAGGGTGGTGGAGGCCGGTTCGCTGGATGCTTTCAAGAGAGAGCTAGATAGGGCTCTTAAAGATAGCGGAGTCAGGGGATATGGGGAGAAGGCAGGGATGATCAGCCATGATCACATTGAATAGCGGTGCTGGCTCTAAGGGCCAAATGGCCTCCTCCAGCAACTATTGTCTATTGTCTATTGACACCGAGATGTGGTGGATGGTTACCATGGAAGAGTTTAAACGTATTATGCTGGAAGTCATTTACTTCGACACACTGGAAGTAATGCTGGATCGGTGGAAGACAGGTGTGATTTAAAACTAGATGTGGTTTATGTTGGGGGCACAGGCAACATAGCATGGAGAGGCTGAAGTTGGTGTATGACCAAACCTCAGCTGAGCCCCCCCACTGTGGGGGAAACTCGGGCAGGGGGGTTCTAGTGAAACACCAGGCGATACTTGGGACTCTCGCAGCTGGGATTGGCTGGGCCAGTGGCAAGGAACCAGAGCTTGGGATGGGATCGGAGAAGATGATTTATGTTCTTTTAATACTTAACCAAGGAAACCTCCGAGAGACTCTTGTGTGAGCGTGAGGAGGTGTTACTTCACCCCTACCTAGAGCTTGTCAGCCTATTACACCCAGATACAGACCAGGCAAAGGAACACCTTGCTGTTTTAAGACACAACATGCTGGAGTAACTCAGCGGGACAGGCAGCATCTCTGGAAGAAATGGGTAACGTTTCGGGTCGCGACCCTTCTTCAGACGGCTGACCTGAAACATCACCCATCCCTTCTCTCCAGAGATACTGCCTGTCCCACTGAGTTACTCCAGCATCTTCGATTTAAACCAGCATCTGCAGTTCCTTCGTACCCACTTTGCATTTTAGACCCAGGCGTTCCAACATTATTTTGTTTTATTCTATATATTTATTATAAGCAACTTTATTCTGTTGAGATTATTGAAAATTACAATTGTATTCGGGAGATGCATACAAGGTGGAATTATTTTATCATAGTTTAGTTTGGAGATATAGTACGGAAACTGGCCCTTCGGCCCACCATGTCCGTGCTGTCCCTGTACGCTCACACTATCCTACATACTGGGGACAATTTACGATTTTTGTCGAAGCCAATTAACCAACAAACCTATATGTCTTTGGAGTGTGGGAGGAAACCGGAGCACCCGGAGAAAACCCACGTGGTCTGGGGCAGAATGTACAGGCGACTCCCACAGTCAGGATCAAACCTGGTTCTCTGGCGCTGTAAGGCAATAACTCCACATCCACCCAAGATATTTAGCCTTGTGTACATTGTAGAGATGCTGATGTGATCAAATAACTGATTGAAATGCCTTCTCAAAAAATGGAGGGAAAAACGAGATCTACTCTGTGGCCATCGGTACAGGTTAGCAGAGATATGTGTAGGAAGGAACTGCAGATGCTGGTTTAAACCGAAGGTAGACACAAAAAAACTGGAGTAACTCAGCGGGACAGGCGGCATGTCTGGAGAGAAGAAGGACTGGATGACGTTTTGGTTGGTGTCCCTTCTTCACAGACCTGAGTTTGATCTTTGGTCCACATCTGAGTTCTCGAACACTGAAACTGCAAGCGAGGCATCAAATCCTATCTGGGTGATGAACCGTGGCAGAATTTTCAGACGTGACCTTCGGTCACACGAGCCATTACAACCAAGCCTGTGTGTTGAAGAAGGGTTAATTCTGGGAATTGGATCCCCCTCTCCCTTCAGATGTACAATGACTCCATGGCCAGTAATGCTGACATCCTGTGGAAATATACACATCTCCTTGAAACCTACTTCCTTACCCTAATATAGATAGCTTTGTTCTGGTCCCTAGCAATTTATATCCAGTTATTCTTCTGTGAAGCATGTGAGATATTTACACGTTTATTAAGGTTGGTTTCTCTCCTAAAGGGAACGGGCTCCCTCAATCCATTCTGTCCAGATCCCTTGACATTCTGTCAAATCTCCTCTTAAGAAAACAGTCCCAATCTTTCCGATCTACCCTCATAAAGGCTGTAGAGGCCAAGTCAGTGGATATTTTTAAAGCAGAGTTGGATAGATAGATTCTTGATTAGTACGGGTGTCGGGGGTTATGGGGAGAAGGCAGGAGATGGGGTTAGGAGGTGGAGATAGATCAGCCATGATTGAATGGCGGAGGAAACTGGATGGGCCGAATGGGCTAATTCTACACCTATCACATGACCTTATGTTCCTCATCCTGGGATCAGCTCTTCTTGCCCTTTTTTGGACATTCTATTCCTATCGTGACACATAAGTTCTCCGCGTTAGACCTCATCTGCCCACCTCCGCAGCCCTGTTGCAACCTATCTCTTACCCCCTATGCAGCTCGCACTCCTGCAGTTATCTCGCCCTGGCATTGGCGCTTGTAAAACATCCAACAACCGGCACGATGGTGCAGCGGGGGAGTTGCTACCTCACAGCGCCGGAGACCCGGGTTTGATCCCGACTACGGGTGCTGTCTGTACGGAGTTTGCACGTTCTCCCCGTGACCGCGTGGGTTTTCTTCGGCTTCCTCCAAAGACGTGCCGGTTTGTCGGTAAATTGGCTTGGTATAAAATGTAAAATTTGTCCCTAGTGTGTGTAGGATCGTGTTAATATGCGGGGATCGCTGGTCGGCACAGACCCGGTGGGCCGAAGGGCCTGTTTCTGCGCTATATCTCTAAACTCCCGGTCTGCAAAGCTGCAACTGGTCTTTGGCATCCACAGCCGGTTGTGGAGGCGCGTCGAGTCCGACCGCCCTTTGTGCAATGGGATGGTTTGGTTCCAATTCTGCGAATGCATTCCCCGCGTGTTTGCAATTGTACGCTCGTGGGAAATGTTCTTTGACCCATGTCTCATGTGAGAGTCTAGCCAGTTGACTAGGTGCCCAAAAACAGGGTGGGGTGGTAAATGTTGACGAGCTTGTTTGTATCCAAAGTCCATGCTAAAGCCTTACATTGGGTTCGGGAAAGTGAGGTTCCCCTCGTATGAAGGTAGTGGAATGGTAACCTTAGCAGTAGGCCAGATGTGGATTCACATCTGTCTGCATTGATAGTCCGTACAGACTTTATTGGCCAAGTATTCCCATACAAGGAATTTGCCTTGGTGCTCCGCCCACAAGTAACAACATGACATAGTGACAGTTATGAATGGCTCAGAAAACACTAAACATTAATAATAATAAAACATTAATGATAAAACACCATCCTTAACAAAACCAAAGTTCTTGAGCAAGTGAATAGAACTCTAATTTTCACACTCATATCTCAAGTTTCCCTCTCCCCCGACTCAGTCTGAAGGTGGGGCTCGACCCAAAACATCACCCGTTCCTTCTCTCCAGAGATGCTGCCCGTCCCGCTGAGTTACTCCAGCATTTTGTGTCTATCTTCGGTGTAAACCAGCATCTGCAGTTCCTTCCCACATATTGTATAACGTGGTCTGGATGCATGGCCTCTGTGAGATTTTTCCCTGGAATTAAGATTGGAGCTTTATTCCCTCAACGCCCCTTCCTCTCCATACCCTCGAGGGGTTAAAGTCATTCGTGAGCAACAGGCATTGTTGTCCCAACAATCTCCTGTCGTATTTCCGACTGGATTTTGCTCACCATTGAAGTCAACAGGAAGGAACCTCGATCAATGTGCTAATCAGGAATGTGATCTTGAACGACCTGTTTTACATCGCGGCTCACAGTTAAAGTTGCCTTGTTATTTACCTCTCTGGGAAGCTGAAGCAGAGAGCGTGCAAAGTCCATTCTGATCCCGATGGGAATCGCATATCCACTCCACCATCGCACTGATTCCCAAACCCAGATCTTTGCCTTGCTACCCAACTACAGCCCGCACTCTTTATCCTGCCCTCTGCTGCCCCTGTCTACATCCCATCATTCTGCCCCATGTTTTCAGTGTTGGACGTTCAAACTCCGTGGAAGGACCATTTTGATCTTCTTCCACAGCTTGGTTCTCATGGAGTGTGAGAGTCTAAGAATCTATTCTGGACCTGGACGTGGGTGAGCCAGTTTTGGACCACTGTCTATTCCCTGCTGATATAGTCCATGTGTCTGACTGTCCCCAGGATAGGGGGAGGTCTCCAGTGTAGGCATAAACCTGGATAGGGGAAGTTCCCCTAGATAGGGTAGGTTACCCAGGACTAGGTTGGCATGGTGGCACAGCAGTAGAGTTGCTGCCTTACAGCGCCACAGATCCGGGTTCGATCCTGACGGTACGGAGTTTGTACGTTCTCCCAGTGACCTTACGGGTTTTCTCCGGGAGCTCCGGTTTCATCCCACACTCCAAAGGCGTACAGGTTTGTGGTTAATTTGGCTCCTGTAAATTATAAATGTGTCGGATAGTGTTAGTGTGCGGGGATCGCTGGTCGGCGCGGACTTGGTGGGCCGAAGGGCCTGTTTCAAGACCTGCTGTCACCATGGGAAGAGGAATCGCGCACGTTCCTCTTTCATGCCCTGGCGACAAGCATGATCTCGTTCAAGAAGTGTTGATGGTTCCAGAACAAGTGCAGAATGAATTTATACCTCAGACCCGTGATTAAATCTTCCACATCTTATCAGCAAAGCAGCTTTAGATGCGTTTGCCAATTACGTCATTGGACCCTTTTGTCTTATTTGAAATTCAATTAAATCTACTCTGTAAATTATCGAAGAAAAACATATTGGTGTCATCTACACATATCAGTCCAAAGAGATGTGCGCATTTTTAAAGATAGACACAAAACGTTGGAGTGACTCGGTGGGTCAGGCAGCATCTCCGGAGATAAGGAATAGGTGACGTTTCGGGTCGAGACCTTTCTGCACATTCCTAAATCTAGGTTAAGCAAGGGCTCCATTCCTGAGAACTGCCTGATAACTAATTGTGTCATAAGTCAGAAATATCCATTTTCTTTAGTAAACCACTATTGTATTGGTTTATGCTGGAAAACGCACACACACGCACACACACGCGCACACACACACACACACACACACACACACACACACACACACACACACACACACACACACACACACACACACACACACGCTATAATTCTCTCATGTCAATGAATATTCAACCTAACACGACCCGTAATTAAACGAATGGAATATATGCAGTATCCGCTATTAATAAATATCATACCACATTATTATTACCATCGTCAACAAATACTTGAGTTTTTGGGAGATTTTGCATAAAGTCAGATGTCCATAAGGCAGGTCCTGCATATTCTCCAGGGGCTCCTGTGCTAAATACTTAACATGGTGACCTTTCCTTCAGTCATCATGACCTAAGCTTTGGAAATATCCCTTCCCTCTCTCCCTCTCTCCCCTTTTAAGATGCTTTAAAACCTACACCTTTAACTTCCTACTTTGACCAAGCTTCCTGGTCACTAGCTCTATATCCCCCCCCCCCCCCCCCCCCCCCCCCCCCCCCCGTGAATCACCTTTAGGATATTCGGCTCCATTAGTGTAGAGGTGTTTGTAGATGTTATTTGCTGAGAATTCAAGAATTCCATGCATTGATCTTGTTTGATCTTGCTTCACATTGAATATGAGGGTCGGCAAAGCTCAAACGGCAAAGTACGTGGCGATGAGTTAAGTCTTGCTCGTAACACATCAGTGAATTGTGCCGTGGCCTTCATCTACAATGGTGGCACGGTAGAGTTGCTGCCTTACTGCGCTTGCAGCGCCAGAGGCCCGGGTTCGATCCCGACTACGGGTGCTGTCTGTACGGAGTCTGTACGTTCTCCCCGTGACCTGCGTGGGTTTTCTCCGAGATTTTTGCTTTCCTCCCACACTCCAAAGACTTGCAGGTTTGTAGGTTAATTGGCTTGGTATAAGTATAAATTGTAAATTGTCCCTAATGTGTGTGTGTGTGTGTAGGGTAGTGTCAATGTGCTGGGATCGCTGATCGGTGCAGAATCGATGGGCCGAAGGGCCTGTTTCCGCGCAGTATCTCTGAACTGAACAACATAGAAGGCACACTATGGATATGTTGATGTTATTGTTTCAGAGGCCATGTCTCCCATTAACGTACATTTGGTTTGATCTTGTGTCATCTTGGTTGTCAAGGTGACAACTGATGTTCGTGTGCAGTCAGACTTAGTTATCCAGATCCAGGAATTAATCCAAGGAAAAACAAGATTTGAGGATCTCTACTCCAGTTCGGGGCAGGATATGGAATCCAGGGCAGATTAAGGATCCAGGATCTGACTCGAGATCTGTTCCTGGGTTAGATAGATGATGTAGAGGAAGGAACTGCAGATATGTAATACCCAGCGATATGGACATTGACTTCTCTAACTTCAGATAGCCCTTGCTTTCTCTCTCCATCCCCTTCCCCTTCCCAGTTCTCCCACTCGTCTTACTGTGCTGGTTTAAATCGCGTCATCGACATATCAGGGAAAGAGATGAGGAAGCAGGTCTGAAGACATGAAGCAAAAACTGTTCTATATATCCAATAAACATCTTCTTGCCTAAGGCGTGCACAGCCTAAAGTTGTCGGTCAACTTGTTCTATTTGATCTTGTTTGTGCACGTCGGGTTGATTGCATTAGTCGAAACAGGGTGGACCACGTGAAGGTTGCAATCTCCCACCCCATCCAATAAACAGCCCAGGTGAGTCTCTATAGCTACACCTTTGATCTGAAGATAGTGCGTGGAGTTGAAGGAAAGGTTGCTCAATGAGATGACAAATTCAAACTTAGTTTTTGTTTCTCTCTTAGTATAGTCAGGGCAAGTCCCGCAGCCTCACGATGTACACATTACAGGACAAAGAAGCTCTTTCTTCTTCCTCCCCCCTATTAATCCATCTGGTCACCCCCTGTCTGACATCTTCCCTACCCATTCCTCCACAACCTTCTGTCTTAGTTTCATTCTCTTTCTCAGTTTTGCTAAAGGATCCCAGAGCTGAAATATTACCAGTTTCTCTTCCCAACGATGCTGCTTGACCTCCTGAGTGTTTAGCGCTGTTTTTGTTTTCAATGTTTAAGGCTGCAGGTACGGGTTGCATGACTCTAACTCGGGTAGAGAATCGCTTCATGGTTGCTTCACGACAAGATCAGTTGATAATCAACTGTTCAACCGGGGGAACAGGATCAGTTATTGATCAGAGCCCGAGGGAAGTGTCAGTTAATGATTTGGGGCAGAAGAGCGAGGCGAGTTAATGATCCGATCTCGTGAACAACGTTAGTTAACGATTGCATGTGGGGGACAAGATTAGTTACAAAATAATAATTAGTTAGCATCTGGTCATTGCTGGCAAGGTCGGTACTTGTGCCCCACCACAAATTGATTGATTGAAAGAAGCAGCATAGAAACTGGCCCTTCAGCCCATTCAGTCCCTGTCCCCCATCGATCACACTGCCTCAATGTTATCCCACTTTTGCATCCACTCCTGAGAACGTGGATGTTAAAGTGAGGGGCTTTATGTTAACTTTGATGATAAAACAGATTATTGGAAGCAATTGCAATGGTCACTTCTTCTTCTTGTCCAGTCCACACACACACAAGGCTCGAAGTTGTTCAGCCAGAGCTGGGCACACGTCTTGGCATCTGCACACAATGGTGTCTGTCTTGTCACTTCTTGTGCGTGGTGGTGGAAACAGGGCCTTGAGGTGAACGTTCTTTCCTTGACCCCAAGGAAGGTCTTTCCTTGACCCCAATGGTCACTAAACCTTCCTGTAGAAAGACTGAGATTGACATGAACCAAACACGTGGATTTGTTTACGGAAAGATTGTGTCTGATTAATGATCAAATTACACTGAGGGATGATGGAGTAAGGCAGTGTATCTGTGTACTGCTTACCAAGTGTGCAAAATAGTACCTGTTGTTGTGACGATACTGGAACAGCTTGGCTAGTTCTGTAACATCGATCTTCATTACTGTGGCTGAGGTGCTGGCTGAACCCATAACCTGTCCTGTATCTAATGTTCACTCCCATTTCTTGACATCAGCTTGGGGGTTGATAGGGGTGGCAGAGTGGTTGCGTCTGTCAGCAAAACCAGGTTCAATCCTGACGTCGGGCATGTGCGTGCGTGTGGGGTCGATGGTGAGGACACACAAGGTTATTCCCTCCTGTGTTCATGACCACCACTGCCACCTCCTTTAGATCTGTCCTGCCAGGTGGACTGGTCATATTACAGTGCAGGCATCGGGCACGTTATCTATTAGGTTCTTGGTTCTTGGTTTCTTGGTCCTCCAAAATATTCCAAATGGAATTTAAACTGGAGGTGGTGAAGGGAGGGCTTAGAGAGGTATGAGATCCACTGTGAATGTGGCTCAAGAGCAAAATCAGTCAATGATTGGGATCAAGCACGGGATGACTTAATGGATGGCGTGGAGTTTGATGAGAAGCTGATACGGAATTGATCAATCTGCACAAGTTATAGGATCAGTAATGATTGGGGCTTATGTTATTGATTGGAGCTTGATTCACTAATGGGTTGGTGATCAGGAACTATCAGGGCCCCACTACTAGTTCAGTTATAGACCGGGGATCTGGGACAAGGCCAGTTCCCAGCAGTGGATCGGGCAAAGATTAGTACACAAGTCCAGGGTTAGATAATGGTTCCTTATGGCTATGAGGTTCAGGATCAGCTAATGATGGGAGATCAGGATCGGCTGGTGGTCGGGGCTCAGGATCCAGATAGCTAAACAATGGGTGAGTTGTAGGATCAGGATTATTTACAAGATGGGATTAGCGACGTGATTAGTTAGTGATTGGGGCGCTGGTGTGGAATCAGTACAATTTAATACTGGCCTTTTAGAAATCCAGGGTCAAATTTTGGATCAGTTGATAATTGGGATTGCATTGAATGGAGGTGCTGGCTCGAAGGGCTGAATGGCACCTATTGTCTATTGAGAATCAATTATTGGAAGTGCTAATACAGAATCAGATTACGGGCATGAACAAGAACAGTTAATAAAGGAAGAGACACAAAATGCTCGATTAACTCAACGGGTCAGGCAGCATCTGTGGTGAAATAGAATAGGTGACCTTTCGGGTTGAGATCCTTCATCAGACTAGTTAATAATTTGGATCTGGTAGTGCCTTAACTAATGATTGTTATTCTGATAGTGGATTAGTTGATGGAAGGGAATCTGGTACAGGCTCATTGTCATTGTGGTGCTGGCTCGAAGGGCCGAATGGCCTACTCCTGCACCTATTGTCTATTGATTAAGACCCGGCTGCTGGAATAGTTGAAGATTATAGAAACATAGAAAATAGGTGCAGGAGTAGGCCATTCGGCCCTTCGAGCCTGCACCGCCATTCAATATGATCATGGCTGATCATCCAACTCAGTATCCCGTACCTGTCTTCTCTCCATACCCCCTGATCCCTTTAGCCACAAGGGCCACATCTAACTCTCTCTTAAATATAGCCAATGAACTGGCCTCAACTACCTTCTGTGGCAGAGAATTCCATAGATTCACCACTCTCTGTGTGAAAAATGATTTTCTCATCTCGGTCCTAAAAGACTTCCCTCTTATCCTTAAACTGTGACCCCTTGTTCTGGACTTCCCCAACATCGGGAACAATCTTCCTGCATCTAGCCTGTCCAAACCCTTAAGAATTTTGTAAGTTTCTATAAGATCCCCCCTCAATCTTCTAAATTCTAGCGCGTACAAGCCGAGTCTATCCAGTCTTTCTTCATATGAAAGTCCTGCCATCCCAGGAATCAGTCTGGTGAACCTTCACTGTATTCCCTCTATGGCAAGAATGTCTTTCCTCAGATTAGGAGACCTAATGCTGGCACCAACATCATTGCTGAGGGCTTGGGTATGGGAGCAGGTACAGGACGAGCTGGTGAATTGGGGAATTGGGCAGTGGATAGATTAAGGATTAGGACTCCTTTCCACTGTTCGTAGATTAACTGTCCACTATTGGTAGATTATTCTGCCTGAGTATTCAGACTCCCAAGTTGGTTTTCAATTATACTGACCAGAAATCTATTCTTAATGAAATTGTACGCGAGGAATTTGCAGCTGAGGCAAGACATGTTTTCACAAAAATCCATGACGTATTGATCAGTGATTTCCTCTTAAGCTTCACGATCTTCAGATTTTAAGCATCTGTCGCCCATAACAGTCTTCTGAAACTTCTGGAGGGGTTATGGGGAGAAGGCAGGAGAATGGGGTTAGGAGTGAGAGATAGATCAGCCATGTTCAAGAAGGAACTGCAGATGCTGGAAAATCGAAGGTAGACAAAAATGCTGGAGAAACTCAGCGGGTGCAGCAGCATCTATGGAGCGAAGGAAATAGGCAACGTTTCG
Organism: Amblyraja radiata; assembly: GCF_010909765.2. Classification (NCBI taxonomy): domain Eukaryota; kingdom Metazoa; phylum Chordata; class Chondrichthyes; order Rajiformes; family Rajidae; genus Amblyraja; species Amblyraja radiata. The sequence continues at coordinate 8,450,887 of NC_045996.1, read as the reverse complement.
GGACGAAACGTTGCCTATTTCCTTCGCTCCATAGATGCTGCTGCACCCGCTGAGTTTCTCCAGCATTTTTGTGTACCTTCGATTTTCCAGCATCTGCAGTTCCCTCTTAAACAACCTTCAAAGTCACACGTCATTCCTCGATATTGTAAGGTTTGTAATAACGATCGCATGGAAGTTGGAAGAGGGAGGCAGGTTGTATCAAACGTAGGAACCTCTGGCCAGGACTTGCACATTCATGTCTATCGTTCTTGCCTTTGTTTTCAGCAATGCTTATAGAGCAGAGCAAGATAGACCACTCCTCCGAAATCCAATGGACTGACGTGTAGTACGTAACGGAAGGTCACGGCCGCCATTTGTATATGCCAAACGCAACATCTTTGTTAGCGGGGACCGACTCCACAGCAAAGATACTAGAGACTGATTCTCGTTCGGTCCCCCACCCCCCCCGATACCAGATGAAGGCAACCGGCGGGCAGCGGGCAATGCTCCTCTAGTATCTTTGGTGTAATCCGTTCCAAAGATTGTTCCACTCAATCATCTTTGGTGTAACCAATGTTGTAGGGAACAGTGTTTTATATAGCATCGAACACTTCACATATTTAGTTCATATTATTTTATTCATATTATAAATTTATATTCGTATTAATAAATTTTATTCATATTATTGTAAACTGCAGCTCAATAAAATGGCGTCATGTCACACCCATGTCATACTACGCTTTTTTCGCAGAGTGGAGCATCTTGCTCTATAATCTTTGGTTTTCAGGGGTCTGGGCAGCGGCTTCAGGGAGGGTGCTCCTTTTCTAACTAGAAGGAAGATAGACGCAGTATGCTGGGGTAACTCAGCAGGACAGGCAGCATCTCTGGAGAGATGGTTCGGGTCGAGACCCTTCTTTAGACGTCTATCTAGTCTTTTGTGTCTATCTTTGGTTTAAACCAGCATCTGCAGTTCCTCCAGTCTGAAGAAGGGTTTCGGCCCGAAACGTCGCCTATTTCCTTCGCTCCATAGATGCTGCTGCACCCGCTGAGTTTCCCCAGCAATTTTGTGTACCTTCTGCAGTTCCTTCCTGCACTCTACCTTTCTAAGGAGACCAGAACTATGCAAGGCTACATGAGTTCCAACTGCAGGGGCCAGCTCCGATCTCATCCAGTCTGATATCCCAACTTGTCCATTGCATGCTGTAACCAAAACTTATTTACTATCATGCCTTGGCGTGGAGGGAGGCCATTCAGCCCGTTGAGTCTACGCTGGCTCTCAGAACAAAAGGCTGTTTCCACTAGTGGGAGAAGGACTAGTGAGGTATTGGATCTATGGTGGGTATAGGCTGAGCAAGGTGTCAGGCTCGAATGTAACCCAGTATGTGGCTGGATGAGTTGAGCCTCCTGGGTTGGGCACACGCTGAGTTAAGCTGGGGTGCAAATTGGGTCACCTTAGGGCATCATCCCACGAGCTCTTCCAGGCATTGTCACCGGCCCGAACCTTCTCAGCAGCCTCATCAACCACCTTTCTCCCATCATTCAGGTCAGAAGTGGACTTGCTTCCTGTTGATGACACAGTTCCGTTCCATTCACAGCTCCTCGGAAAATGAAGCATCCCCTCCCTACACACGTTCCATGTTGTTGACTCTTAATTGCCCTCTGGAAAGGTCCCGCCAGCTCTTGGGAATCTTGGGCAGTCCTGGATCCTCCTCAACATGGACTCCAGATCCCGTGATGGCTTAGATCAAAAACAGGGAAGGAATCTTCATCTTGATTAGAAACATAGAAAATAGGTGCAGGAGTAGGCCATTCGGCCCTTCGAGCCTGCACTGCCATTCAATATGATCATGGCTGATCATCCAACTCAGTATCCCGTACCTGTCTTCTCTCCATACCCCTTGATCCCTTTAGCCACAAGGGCCACATCTAACTCCCTCTTAAATATAGCCAATGAACTGGCCTCAACTACCTTCTGTGGCAGAGAATTCCACAGATTCACCACTCTCCGTGTGAAAAATGATTTTCTCATCTCGGTCCTAAAAGACTTCCCTCTTATCCTCAAACTGTGACCCCTTGTTCTGGACTTCCCCATCATCGGGAACAATCTTCCTGCATCTAGCCTGTCCAACCCCTTAAGAATTTTGTAAGTTTCTATAAGATCCCCCCTCAATCTTCTAAATTCTAGCGCGTACAAGCCGAGTCTATCCAGTCTTTCTTCATATGAAAGTCCTGCCATCCCAGGAATCAGTCTGGTGAACCTTCTTCCTGCATCTAGCCTGTCCCACCCGTTAAGAATTTTGTAAGTTTCTATAATACCTCGTAGTGCTCCCCCATGTTGAATAACACTTGGGGAAGAAGCATTGAAACGGTAGAGAGGATTGGGGACTTCAATGTCCGTCACCAAGAGAAGCTTCATAACACCATCCTTACCAAAAGGTTTGAGTCTGAAATGAGCAAGCAGTTAGGTTGGGGGGGGCAGATGATGAGTGAACCAAACCCAGGTTAAAACAATCTCGGCCTTTGTGGCCTTCTGAGGATGTGTTGCCTGTGAGATACCAATGGAGGTGGCCACCTCTTGGCCTTGTGGAGAACAGCTCTCATCGCACTGGCATTGTGATGTTGTGTGGCACCACCATTGTGCTAAAGGGGGTAGATGCAGAACGGGAGGTAGATCAAAGCTGGGTCTTAAACATTGTGGATCATCGGAAGAACACAATTTGATTCTAACGCATTGTGTGACCTTGGGGTCCATCAATCCAGGGTTTGTAAATTAATTGGCTTGGTATAAATGTAAATTGTCCCTAGTGTGTGCAGGGGAGATTTAGTGTGCTGGGATCGCTGGTTGGAGCAGACTCGCTGTATCTCTAAACTAAACTAAACTTCAGCTAACTTGATACATTCCTTGTCACTTCAAGAAAAGGCAAAGAGTACTGTACAAAGAAAATGCTGCAGAGCAAGCCAAGCCTCCCTGCCCTATGTTCTGGAACCCGTTGAGCTGCTATGTTTATTGCAACAGTCACATCCACCACAAATTGTGGAAAGTTGCCGGGGGCATGTCTTGCCAAGAAAACGTAGCAGAAATCCGGTTTGTCTAGTTTGGAGATACAGTGCAGAAACAGCAAATATGGTTCACCGAGTCCACGCCGACCAGCGATCCCCGCACATTAACACTATCTTACACACGCCAGGGACAATTTACACATACACCACCTACATACCTGCACGTCTTTGGAGTGTGGAGGGAAAGCGAAGGTCTCAGAGGAAATCCACGCAGGTCACGGGGAGAATGTACAAACTCCGTACAGACAGCACCCGTAGTCGGGATCGAACCCGGGTCTCCGGTGCTGTAAGGCAGTAACTCTGCCAAGTTGCTATCCAATCAGTGTGTACTCAACATCCGATAGAAGGTGGTGTCAGGAACAACCTGTTCACTGTTGCCTGGTTTACATTCTGCTGCAAATCTGCATTCAAACCTTATTATATCCTCTGTTCCAGAGATGAAGTGTGAGTGATCGCCTTTGACACCAAGGAGGCTTTGACAACCCAGTAAGATTAGAGGCAATGATCAGCACCAGTTACATTCACAAAAACCACAGAGGAAGATTTAATGGGTGGCGTTTTGGGTCGAGACCTCGCGTCACCCATTCCTTCTCTCCAGAGATGCTGCCTGTCCCGCTGAGTTACTCCAGCATTTTGTGTCTATCTTAGGTTTAAACCGGCATCTGCAGATCCTTCCTACCAGAGGAAGTTTGAATTGTTGGAGATCCAATAATCCCAGGTTTAAGAAAGACGCACAGGGCTGGAGTTACTCAGTGGGTCAGGCAGCATCTGTGGAGAAACGGAACGGGTGACGTTTGTGGTCGGAACTCTTCTGCATATCAGATGCTGCCTGACCTACTGAGTTGCTCCAGCCCTTTGTGCCTACCTTCCATATAAACCTGCATCTGTAGTTCCTCCCTACACAATCCAAGGCTTTAGCTGTTGATTCAGGAGTTGTACAGCCTAGTGCACAAGTCCGAATGTCGTCAATTACTTTGGCTCCTTTGTAAAAGCCCTGTCCCACTGTACGAGTTAATTCAAGAGTTCTCCCGAGTTTGCCCTGATTCGAACGCGGAGATTTACGGTAATGGCCGCTCGTAAGTACTCGGGGCTCTCGTGGACATTTTTCAACATGTTGAAAAATCTTCCCGAGCTTACCGCGTTTCCCGAGTACCTGCCGTTAGCGTTACGAGCCGCTAAGAGACGTCCCCGAGCTCCGACGTACCCGCTACGTACATTCTCCATGCTTACCACGAGTTTGATATATTTCTTAACCTCGGGAGAGCTCTTGAATGAACTCGTACAGTGGGACAGGGCTTTAAGGTTGGGTGCAGTAATGAGTGATGTTTGCAAGTAAACAGCTTCTCCAGCTCATCGAGTCCACACTGACCATCCAACACCTCTATAAACTAAGGTAGTTTAGTAGATGCAGAACCTCTTTAAACTAATCTTATTTTATTCCACCCCCCCACACATCTATCGACTCCCACCAGATTCTATCGATCACCTGCCTATTCGCATGTCTTTGGGATGTGGGAGGCAATCCATACGGGCAGTTTAGTTTATTGTCACGTGTACCGAGGTACAGTGAAATGCTTTTGCTGCATGCTAATCGCAGGGACAACGTGCAAACTCTGGAGCATTCTGATGCCAGATCTGCGTGATCCTTCATTAGTGTTCGCCTCCACTGCATTAGATATCAAAGCAGTTCTTATCTGTCGGCTTCCGCCAATCAGCAGGATCGCCGGTGGAAGTATCGCACCCCTACAGGGCCGAACACCAAACCCGACGCAGCAGTACGATATCCCTGCATCTCGTCACCATCGCGCCGGGCAGCAGCGAGCGCAGCATAGTCTAATTCCGGAGCGACGGACTGCACAGCGTGGACTGTAGGACGGGACAACGCATCGGCCACTTGATTCAGCTTGCCGGCCACGTGCCGAACATCGGTTGTAAACTCAGAAACGAAAGCCGGGTGCCACCGCTGCCGAACAGACCAGGGATCAGACACCTTCGCGAAGGCAAATGCGAGAGGTTTGTGGTCCGTAAACACGGTAAATGTCCGGCCCTCCAGGAAATACCGGAAATGCCAAATAAAGAGCCAACAGCTCGCGGTCAGACGCACTGTAATTGCGCTCAGGAGGGCGTAGATGCCGGCTGATGAAAGCGAGCCGTTGCCAATGCCCACCGATGAACTGTTCAAGGACCCCTCCGACAACAGCATCAGAAGCATCCACGGTGAGGGCAATGGGGGCCACAGCCCGCGGGTGCACCAGCAACATGGCCGCATCTAGCGCCTACTTGGCACCCTCGAAAGCGGCGTTAGACTCGGCGGTCCACACGAGATCCCGTGGCTCACCGGCCAGGCACAGGAACAAAGGCCGCATGATCCGAGCCGCCGCCGGCACGAAACGATGGTAAAAGTTCACCATTCCCACAAACTCCTGCAGATCTTGACGATCAGCGGCCGAGGAAACCGCTGAATCGCCTCCATCTTGCCGGGAAGAGGCGTAGCGCCCTGTGGGGTAACGTGATGCCCAAGGAAGGAAATAGAGCTGAGACCGAACTGGCACTTGGCGGCGTTAATGACTAACACGTGATCCCGGAGTCGCTCGAACGGCACGCGGAGCTGCTCAGTGTTCACGATGAGAATGGCTGGCGACCAGAATGTCATAAAGGTTCACGAAAACAAAGTTCAAACCGCGAGCGACCATGTCCATCAGGCGTTGAAAAGCCTGTGCGGCGTTTTTAAGTCCAAAAGGCATCCACAGTTACTCAAACAGGCCAAAGGGAGTGATGAGAGCAGTCTTGGGCACATCATCGGGGGGTGGACAGGAATCTGATGGAATCTGCCCGCACACAGGACTTGTGTAGATAGGGGCATCTTGATCATCGTGGGCAGGTTGGGCCGTAAAAGGGCCTGTTTCCACGCTGTATCCTGGCTAAGTTATGGTACGTGGCTGCTGCAGGTTAAGGAGCCCTGTGTTCTGTGCCGTGACTACGGGAATGATTGGGGTGGCACGGTGGCCCAGAGGTATAGTTGCTGCCTCACAGCGCCAGAGACCCGAGCTTGATCCTGATTACAGGTGCTGTCTGTACGGAGTTTGTACCTTCTCCCCGTGACCTGCGTGGGTTTTCTCCGGGTGCTCCGGTTTCCTCCCACACTCCAAAGTCCTGCGGGTTTGCAGGTTTAATTGGCTTCTGTAAATTGCCTCGTGTGTGTGTGTGTGTGTGTGTGTAGGATGGTGCTAGTGTATGCGGTCGACACTGACTCAGTGGTCCAAAGGGCCCACTTCCACGCTGTGAAGCCTATCTCTTAGGCCTCAAAGTCCTAAATCTTTCCTTGCTTTTTGGGGATTGGTGGATTAATGAGACTCTCTCTCTCTTGTAGGATCTGGAAAACAATTACACCTGCACCTGTCCTCAGGGATTCTACGGCAAGAACTGTGAGATCAGCGCCATGACTTGCGCCGACGCGCCTTGCTTCAACGGCGGCTCGTGCAGCGAGAAGCCGCACGGCGGATACACTTGCCGATGCCCGGCTGGTTTCACGGGCTCCAACTGTGAGAAGAAGATCGGCCGTTGTACCAACAACCCCTGCGTAAACGGTAAGTCCAAGTCGCCCCTTCAACTCTCTCCACCCCCCCACACCCCTCCCTTTCCTAGCTTTACCTCTAGCGTCAGCTTCAATGGGGGCATGGGGGAGGGAGACACCTCACTGAAACGTACAAAATAGTGAAGGTAGACAAAATGCTGGAGAAACTCAGCGGGTGAGGCAGCATCTATGGAGCGAAGGAAATAGGCAACGTTTCGGGCCGAAACCCTTCATCAGAGTGAATAGTGAAAGGCCTGGATGTGCAGAGGATGTTTTCACACTAGTGGGAGAGTTGAGGACCAGAGGCCATAGCATCAGAATTAAAGGATGTTCCTTTCGGAAGGACATGAAGAGGAATTTCTTCGGTCAGAGGGTGGTGAATCTGTGGAACTCATTGCCACAGAAGGTGGTTGGGGCCAAGTCAATGGATATGTTTAAGGCAGAGATAGATAGATTCTTGATTAGTACGGGTGTCAGGGGTTATGGGGAGAAGGCAGGAGAATGGGGTTGGGAGGGGAAGATAGATCAGCCATGATTGAATGGGGCAGTAGACTTGATGGGCTGAATGGCCTAATTCTGCTCCTATCACTTATGGCCTTATGGAAGCACTGTCAGATGTCTTTCGAGGTACAGCACGGAAACAGGCCCTTCAGCCCACCGAGTCCACAATGACCAGCGATCACCCCGTATACTAGCACTATCCTACAACACTTTAGACTGTAGAGATACAGCATGGAAACAGGCCCTTCAGCCCATCATGTCTGCTCCGACTATCGATGATCGTACAGGCTGGTGCAGCGTGACTTGTAGAAACTTACAAAATTCTTAAGGGGTTGGACAGGCTAGATGCAGGAAGATTGTTCCCGATGTTGGGGAAGTCCAGGACAAGGGCTCACAGCTTAAGGATAAGGGGGAAATCCTTTAGAACCGAGATGAGAAAAACATTTTTCACACAGAGAGTGGTGAATCTGTGGAATTCTCTGCCACAGAAGGTAGTTGAGGCCACAGTTCATTGGTTATATTTAAGAGGGAGTTAGATGTGGCCCTTGTGGCTAAAGGGATCAGGGGGTATGGAGAGAAGGCAGGGATGGGATACTGAGTTGGATGATCAGCCATGATCATATTGAATGGCGGTGCTGGCTCGAAGGGCCGAATGGCCTACTCCTGCACCTATTTTCTATGTTTCTATGACTGCTCTAACTCCTCGCTTCTCCCCGTAGGTGCGTGTTACGTTCTTGGCCGTAGCTTCATCTGCCGCTGTCGGACGGGGTTTGTCGGGACGAGGTGCGAGGTGAATGAGGACGACTGCGCCAAGGGCCCCTGTGCCAACGGTGGCACTTGCCTGGATGGCATCAACTCCTACACATGCAGCTGCACCCTGGGCTACGGCGGCAGGGACTGTAGCGTACGCAAGGACTCCTGCGCCAGTGGGCCCTGCAGGAACAACGCCATCTGTTACACCCACTACACCGGGCACGTCTGCAAATGCCCAGCCGGCTTCATGGGGCCCAACTGCGAGTTCCACGTTAGGCCCACCACCCCCACCGAGGCGGACAACCCCTTCCCCGTGGCCCTGGCCATCTCTGTCGCCCTTGGCTTCGTCACCCTGACCCTGGTGGTGTTTGCAGCCGTGGTCTTCCTCAAGTACCTGCGCAGGACCCAAGGCGGCGGCAGGGCCTTGCGCAACGACCTGGAGACCATCAACAACCTCTCGGACTACCAGAAGGAGAAGGAGGCCTTCATCATCTCCACGGGACAGTTCAAGGTGTCGAACAAGGATGCGGAGTTCAGCACCGACTGCCTGACCGACAAGTTTAACTGTAAACAGAAACTGGATTACAATCTCGCCGGGCATCTGAAAGAGGAGCGGCCTTTGAAAAAGAATCTTGAGAAGTGAGTACCGTGCCCGACCCGCAACGTCACCCATTCCTTCTCTCCAGAGATGCTGCCGGTCCCGCTGAGTTACTCCAGCACTTTGTGTCTTTTTTTGCCAAACCAGCATCTGCAGTTCCTTATGTCCAATCCTGACCAACTGATTAACTACAAGGTGAAGGGTCTCGACCCGAAACATCACCCATTCCTTCTCTCCGGTTCCGCTGAGTTACTCCAGCACTTTGTGTCTTTTTTTGGCGAACCAGCATCTGCAGTTCCTTATGTCCAAATCCTGACCAACTGATTATCTATAAGGTGAAGGGTCTCGACCCGAAACGTCACCCATTCCTTCTCTCCCCTGAGATACTGCCGGTCCTGCTGAGTTACTCCAGCACTTTGTCTCTTTTTTGGGGGGGGGAACCAGCATCTGCAGTTCCTTATGTCCAATCCTGACCAACTGGAGAAAAGGAATGGGTGATGTTTTGGTTTCCGAAACATTGCCCATTCCTTCTCTCCAGAGATGCTGCCTGTCCCGCTGAGTTACCCCAGCTATTCGTGTCCTCCATCTTCGGTTTAAACCAGCCTCGGCAGTTCCTTCCTGCACACGTTGACAAAGCTAATACATTTTTGCCTGCGTGATGTTCTCGGGAAGGGGGCGGAAAGGTGTTTTTTCCACACTGGTAGTCAGAGGAAGTCTAATAACCCTCCATCTTCTCTCCCCTCGCAGTAAGAAACCTGAAAGCCAGCAATCGTCCAAGCCCGCGAGCTGTTGTCCAAAGGAGGGATTGTACCACCCGATGTACATCGTGTCTGAAAGAGTGGAGCCGTGCATATTTGCAACTGAGGTAAGACTTGGGAATGGAGTCTAGTACGACAGAGGTCGATGCAGACAGTACTAATAGGACTTGATGTTACAATCCCTCTAGTAAAGGGCCTGTCCCATTTGCGTGTCATTTACGCTACACCACGTGACGCGCGCATGGTACCGTAGGCAGTGACGCGTGGTCGCGCGCGACGCCCCAGGATTTTGGAATGTACAAAATCTTCGCACGCTTTCTGTGTGACACGCAAATGTTGCCCAAGTGGGACAGCCCCTAAAGCCAGCACGCTTGATATTGGTAGTAGAGTCTCGTACCACAGAGAGAACAGAGGTAGATGTACTCCGACCACTAACAATGGCCTGTTCCCTTTATTATAGTTACTTTTGTGCATATCTTTCTTTCATTTGTTCCATATCTCTCCACATCACCGTCTATACCTCTTGTTTCCCTGACTCTCAGTGTGAAGAAGGGTCTCGACCCGAGACGTCACCTATTCCTATTCAGGAATGCTGTCTGACCCGCTGAGTTTAGTTTAGTTTAGAGATCCAGCGCGGAAACAGGCCCTTCGGCCCACCGGGTCCGTGTCAACCAGCGATCCCCACAAACTAATACTATCCCACACACATAGAAACATAGAAATTAGGTGCAGGAGTAGGCCATTTGGCCCTTCGAGCCTGCACCGCCATTCAATATGATCATGGCTGATCATCCAACTCAGTATCCTGTACCTGCCTTCTCTCCATACCCTCTGATCCCCTTAGCCACAAGGGCCACATCTAACTCCCTCTTAAATATAGCCAATGAACTGGCCTCGACTACCCTCTGTGGCAGAGAGTTCCAGAGATTCACCACTCTCTGTGTGAAAAAAGTTCTTCTCATCTCAGTTTTAAAGGATTTCCCCCTTATCCTTAAGCTGTGAACTAGAGACATATTTTACACTTATACCAAGCCAATTTACCTACAAACCTGCACGTCTTTGGAGTGTGGGAGGAAACCGGAGATCTTGGAGAAAACCCACGCAGGTCACAAACTCTGTACAGACAGCGCCCGTAGTCGGGATTGAACCCGGGTCTCTGGTGCTGTGAGGCAGCAACTCTACCGCTGAGCCACCATGCCACCCCCTTTCTTTTACCAATCATTTAAAAAATGTGTTTAAGAAGGAACTGCAGATGCTGGAAAATCGTAGGTAGACAAAAATGCTGGAGAAACTCAGCGGGTGCAGCAGCATCTTGGAGCGATGGAAATAGGCAACGTTTCGGGCCAAAACCCTTCTTTAGACTGAGGAAGGGTTTTGGCCCGAAACGTTGCCTATTTAAAAAGTGTGTGTGTCTATCCGCCCAGCTTTTTGTTACTCCATCTTTATGTGCCTGTCTTCGGTTTAAACCAGCATCTGCAGTTCCTTCTAGATTCGAGATTCGAGATTCAAGAGAGTTTATTGTCATGTGTCCCAGTTAGGACAATGACATTCTTGCTTTGCTTCAGCACAACAGAATATAGTAGGCATTGACTACAGAACAGATCAGTGTGTCCATATACCATTATATAAATATATACACACATGAATAAATAAACTGATAAAGTGCAAATAAACGGATAATGGGCTTTTAATGTTCTGAGTGTTTAAGAAGGAACTGCAGATGCTGGAAAATCGAAGGTAGACAAAAATGCTGGAGAAACTCAGCGGGTGCAGCAGCATCTATGGAGCAAAGGAAATAGGCAACGTTTCGGGCCTGAAGAAGGGTTTCGTCCCAAAACGTTGCCTATTTCCTTCGCTCCATAAATGCTGCTGCACCCGCTGAGTTTCTCCAGCATTTTTGTGTACCTCCTATTAATGTTCAGAGTTTTGTCCGAGTCAAGTTTAATAGCCTGATGGCCTTCTAACAGCAAGGATCAGCGATGCTGCAACTAAATTAATCATTGTTTCTCATCTGTTGCAGGTATGAATTCAATCTCCTCACACTCCAAGCAGCTGATGCTTCTCCTGTTTCTGAATGTTTACAGATTTAATGGACTCTACGGGGTTGTTTTTTTTGTTGTATTCCTGTATTTAATATTTATTCATGCTGCTCGATCTTCTGGGATGGAGAACCTCTTCTGTAGCTGAGGACCGTTGCCGAACCTGGGCTTTTAGGATAATGAAGATTGCCTCCTGACTCCTCTTTGGAAAGCTGGGGAAAAAACATTTGCACTATTTTCAAAAAGGCACAAAAACAAAAAAAATGAAATGCCTAAACAAAAAAAAACAAACTGCATCCCAAGGACTGAAAACAACGGTGGAGGCGGAAAAGGCAGGACCTTTTAAACCGATTGTGAACATGAGTTCTGAACCTGATCTATGCGACAGTACTTGCGTATGGGCCCCCTTTTACTAAAAAGTTGCTCTTTCATTATGCAACGAATCTCGAAGGGGCTGTAACTGTGGAATATTGTCCTGCTCTCTCAGTTAAAATGACAGACAATATCAGAGGCTCTCAAGAACCCAGCCTAGCCATCAGAACAAGAGGCACACACAGTATACGTGTCCGTAGTTACGAGGTCGGACAGTTGAGTTCAAGGCGGAGATTGATCCAGACTTCAGTAAAACCCATTTGTGAACCTATGCTTCAGGACACCTTTGCCTCCCATAGACTTGTCCCCTTCTCTATATAGTCAACTATGGGGGAAAATGCTGTGTATACTGTGTCTTATCATGAAGGACTACTTTTTATTAACTAAACATGGCAAATTATTGCATTTCTGTTTCAAAGTCAAGCCAATGTTATTTTAATATTTTATAATTTAAGAATTTTTGATATGCATACAAAATGAAATATACTTTTTCTAATTTTATTTTGTACATAGTGTATATTTATAAGAGATTTGTACAGACGTTTATCTATTATGTTTTATATATGTCTTTCTGTTGAAGAGAAGTTGAAATTTATTTTTTTCCAAATAAATGAAAATAATTCTATGATAGGTTTTTTCGTAGTTTTTTGGGAGGGTGGGTGGGTGGATGAATTGGTTTAGTTTAGAGATCCAGCGCGGAAACAGGCCCTTCGGCCCACCGGGTCCGCGCCGACCAGCGATCCCCGCACACTCTAAAGCCCCTGTCTCACTGTACGAGGTAATTCACGGGTTCTCCCGAGTTTTCCCCTGATTCGAACTCGGAGAATGCCCGTAGCGGGTCCGTAGGAGTCCGTGGATGTCTCGTAGCGGCTCGTACGAGTAAAAAGTAACTAGTTTTGTTATCGCGAGTATTGTTTTACTCGCGGCCATTTTTCACGGTGTTAAAAAACGTCACGAATTTACCGGATTTCCCGAGTACCTACCGTTACTCGTACGAGCCGCTACGAGACATTCACGAACTCCTACGGACATTCTCCGAGTTCGAATTGGGGGAAAACTCGGGAGAACTCTTGAATTACCTCGTACAGTGGGACAGGCCCTTAACACTATCTCACACACACACACACACACACACACACACACACACACACACACACACACACACACACACACACACACACACACACACACACACACACACACACACACACACACGCACACAGGACAATTTCTATTTTTACCAAGCCAATTAACCTACAAACCTGTACGTCTTTGGACTGTGGGAGGAAAGCGAAGATCTCGGAGAAAACTCACGGGTAGAACGTGCAAACTCCGCACCTGCAGTCAGGATCAAACCTGGGTCTTCGGAGCTGTAATCGCTGTAAGGCAGCAAGTGCCGCCCTAAGTTGGCGGGACGTTGAAGGCACGGACAATCCCATTCCTTCCTCAATTTCCCTCTCATTTCCTGACAGGGCGGCCATGTTGCAGGTGATGGATCCTTGGGTAGAGACAGAGCTGGTGCTTGGACCATTAGTCTAGTTATGGCATCCTGCAGATCGATTCAACCTGCATCAACCAACCTTTCCCACTCACTGACAACAATCCGATACCAAACCCATTTTATTTTCCTCACGTTACTTCACTTTAATACTTTACTTGAGAGATATAGCATGGAAACAGGCCCTTCGGCCCATTGAGTCCATGCCGACCAGCTATTGCCCCACACACTATCCTACACACTAGGGACAACTGGTCCTGTGAGGCAGCAGTACTACTGGCTGCGCCACTGTGCCACCCACTAATTCTGGAGATGAACAGTGGACGATCCTTCCTTAGTAGTCAACAACTGGTGAACTGAGAGTAATGAGGATCTGGGAATATAACCATATAACAATTACAGCACGGAAACAGGCCATCTCGGCCCTTCTAGTCCGTGCCGAACACGTATTCTCCCCAATGTGTAGGAAGGAACTGGAGATGCTGGTTTACACCGAAGATAGACACAAAAAGCTGCAGTGACTCAGCGGGACGGGCAGCATCTCTGGAGAGAAGGAATGGGTGATGTTTCAGGGACATGAATGAAGAAAGGGTCTCGACCCAAAACATCACCCATTCCTTCTCTCCAGAGATGCTGCCTGTCTTGCTGAGTAACTCCAGCATTTTGTGTCGATCAAAGGGATATGGGAACTGGGTACTATCTTTGCTGCTTTGGAGGCTAATGATCCATAAGGTCATAAGGAATAGGAGTAGAATTAGGCCATTCAGCCCATCAAGTCCACTCCGCCATTCAACCATGGCTGATCTATCTCTCCCTCCTAACCCCATTCTCCTGCCTTTTCCCCATAACCTCTGACACCTGTACTAATCAGGAATCCAAGGACTTGGCTTCTGTACAGTCATCTACTTTAAACGTAAAGTGTCCAGTGATCTATATCCTTCAGCTGGTCTCTATAAGGAATCTGCAGCGGGAATCACCCTTCAGTAGACTGAATCCAAGCCATTTGTCACCTTCTATATACCAGTTGTGTCTAGTCTAAAATTGTGCCCACTTCAAAGAAGACAGCCAATTGATGAAACTTTCCTGAATGTTGCTTAGTTAATAGACAATAGTTGCAGGAGTAGGCCATTCGGCCCTTCGAGCCAGCACCGCCATACAATGTGATCATGGCTGATCATCCCCAATCAGTACCCCGTTCCTGCCTTCTCCCCATATCCCCTGACTCCGCTATCTATAAGAGCCCTATCCAGCTCTCTCTTGAAAGCATCCAGAGAACCGGCCTCCACCGTCCTCTGAGGCAGAGAATTCCTCAGACTCACAACTCTCTGTGTTTCCTCGTCTCCGTTCTAAATGGCTTACTCCTTATTCTTAAACTGTGGCCACTGGTTCTGGACTCCCCCAACATCGGGAGCATGTTTCCTGCCTCTAGTGTGTCCAACCCTTATATGTTTCAATAAGATACCCTCTCATCCTTCTAAACTCCAGAGTGTACAAGCCCAGCTGCTCCATTCTCTCAGCATATGACAGTCCCGCCATCCCGGGAATTAACCTTGTAAACCTACGCTGCACTCCCTCAATAGCAAGAATGCCCTTCCTCAAATTAGGGGACCAAAACTGCACACATTACTCCAGGTGTGGTCTCACTAGGGCCCTGTACAACTATGTTGAACTGTGTGCTTCACCACAGCTTGAACCAAAGGAGAGAATTTCAAGAATGAAGGATATGTATTTGCCGTATGCACTGGCTATGAGCAGGAACAATGGCATTTATACTTGCTGCAGTAGTAAAGGTACAGTAGCTGCAACATAACTGTTGTAGGGAGGAACTGCAGATGCCGGTTTAATCCAGAGATAGACACAAAATGCTGGAGTACCTCAGCGAGGACTTCCTGAGACTGAAGAAGGGCCTCGACCCAAAACGTTACCTATTCCTTTCCTCCAGAGATGCTGCCTGAACCGTTGAATTTCTCCAGCATTTTGTGTCTACCTAAAACAACTACCAGCTACACCACTGTGCCTCTCGGTGGAATTCTGTGCCTCAGAGGGCGGTGGAGGCCGGTTCTCTGGATGCTTTCTGAATCACGGGGTCACGCGAGCCTCTTCACCACGACAAGGTCAATGATCCAAAGAGGTGCCCTAATTAAGGGACAAGCTGAATGGATGGTCAGAATAATCCTCTCCTGTTCCTCAGTCGCTGTAGGGTTAATGTTAATGTTAATGCTCTTTTTATAGGCAACGCACCATCAGTTGTGGGAACCAGGTCGACCTGTGTCAGTTGCTCTACCACGGGCTACATTGGGGCAGCGAGCTCACTGAGGTTCTGCTTCTCGCATTTTTAACGCAAGGATCTCAATCTCTGATTTTAATTCCCAAAGTGTAGTCGAGCTCAAGTCGGCAACATCGCACGGGGGAACTCGTGACAAGGCAGTGGCTGTTTCGACAGCATGCTCGAAAGCTAAAGCAAAAGAGGAAGATTCACATTTACATCATCTTTCATTATCACATTATTTCCCAGCTAAACCACTGGTGGTTCACTTAGTCATGCCTTGTAACGATCCAGGATATTCCTGAAAACCCACTTGGAATAGGAAATTAATAATAGAGAACATTATGCATTGGATATAATATAGTATTGTGTATGTATATAGTATAAAAAACATAGGATCAGTTCCAGGTCGGGACCCTTCTTCAGCGCCCCCCCCCACACATACGCACACAACGCACGCACACACACACACAAGCGCACACACACACACACACGCACACGCACACACGCACACACACACACGCACACGCACACACGCACGCACGCACACACACACAAGCACACACACACACGCACGCACGCACACACAAGCACACAAACACACACACACACACACACACACACACGCACATGCACGCACGCACGCGCACACACACACGCACACACACACACACACACACACGCACGCACGCACACACACACAAGCACACAAACACACACACACACACACACACACACACGCACACACGCACATGCACGCACGCAAGCGCACACACACACACGCACACACACACACACACACACACACGCACACACGCACATGCACGCACGCAAGCGCACACACACGCACGCACACACACACACATACACACCCACACATACACACATACACACACGCACACACATACACGCACACAACACACAAACACACACACACCACACACACAAACACGCACACACACACACACACACACACACACACACACACACACACACACACACACACACACACACACACACACACACACATATATATATACACAAAAAGCTAGAGTAACTCAGCGGGACAGGCAGCAATGATCTTGACCAGAAACATCACCCATTCCTTCCCTCCAGAGATGCTCCCTGTCCCGCTGAGTCACTCCAGCACTTTGTATCCATCTTCAGTGTAAACCAGCATCTGTAGTTCCTTCCTACACATTTCGAGGGATATGGGCCAAAAGCAGGCAGGTGAGACTAGTGTGAATGGGGCATGCTGGTCGGTGTGGGCAAGTTGAGACAAAGGGGCATGTTTCCACGCTGTATGACTCTATGACTCTAACTTTTATAGAGTTCCAGTTCTAACGGACAGTGAAGATAATATCTGTCAGCATATTATAGAACATAGCTGGATCGCCACTTGAAATGCTGAGATGTACAAGTTCAAGAGACGCTAATAAATACTTTAGATGTGATTAAAATAGCCCAACACCTTGTACATGAGAGAAACACTTCCAAAATTAATACTGCAGCAAGGATTCTAAATATATAGGAAGTTGCAGGTCCCAGCCTGATACTGATCTCACAACCCAGTGGTATGAATATTGATTTCTCTAACTTCAAGTAACGCTTCCGTCCCTCCCCACCCTAGTTGTCAGAGTAGTTTCATTGCCGTCCCGCGTAGTTTCACGGTTCTATTCAGCAGTTTCACTTGTAATCACCTTCTCCACAGCCAACAATGGACCATTGTGGGCTCCAGCTCCCCTTCGTCATTATTGCTGGCTTTGATTTGTCCTTCTTGCACACCTTTCATTCATTTGTTCTTTGTAACCTCTTCATATCTCGAATTTCCCTCTCCCCTGAGTCTCAGTCTGAAGAAGGGTCTCGACATTTGTTTAAGAATAAGGGGTAAGCCATTTAGAACGGAGACGAGGAAACACTTTTTCTCACAGTGAGTCTGTGGAATTCTCTGCCTCAGAGGGCGGTGGAGGCCGGTCTCTGGCTGCTTTCAAGAGAGAGCTAGATAGGGCTCTTAAAAATAGCGGAGTCAGGGGATATGGGGAGAAGGCAGGAACGGGGTACTGATTGGGGATGATCAGCCATGATCACATTGAATGGCGGTGTTAAAATGCTGGCGTTGGAGAGGGTCCAGAGGAGGTTGACAAGAATGATCCCAGGAATGAGTGGGTTAACGTACGATGAGCGTTACGTACGCTGGGTCTGTACTCGCTGGAGTTTAGAAAGATTAGAGGGAACCTCATTGAAACTTACCAAATAGTGAAAGGCTTGGATAGAGTTGATGTGGAGAGGATGTTTCAATTAGTGAGAGAGTCTAGGACCAGAGGGCGCAGCCTCAGAATAAAAGGACGTACATTTAGAAAGGATATGAGGAGGAATTTCCTTAACCAGAGGGTGGTGAATCTGTGGGATTCATTGTGGAGGACAAGTCATTGGTATTTCCAAAGCAGAGATCGACAAGTTCTTGATTAGGACGGGTGTCAAGGGTTATGGGGAGAAGGCAGGAGAATGGGGTTGTGAGGGAGAGATAGATCAGCCATGATTGAATGGTGGATTAGACTTGATGGGCCGAATGGCCTAATTTTGCTCCTGGAACTTGGATAGGCGACGTTTCGGGTCTGGAATCTGGGAAAGGGCCCCGTCTCGAAACGTCACCTATATTAATGTTCTCCAGAGATGCTGCCTGGCCCGCTGAGTTACTCCAGCACTCCGATTCCATCTCTGAGAATCGGCCACCGTGTTTACATTGCAGGATCCGAGCCACAGAATGTGCGCTGGGTGAGCAAGGAGGAGAGGCTGGGGCTGGGCCTAGGCCTAGGCCGGGGCTGGGGCTGGGGCTGGTGCTGGGCCTAGGCCTAGGCCGAGGCTCATCGCTCTTTGAAGACAGGCGTTCGTTCAGTCCAGTCAGGACTGGCTGTGCTCATTTCTGTTTGCTGACCCAACCTGAAGCTGGGCCAAACGCAACAACAGAGAGCCATTTCCTTCCTCATTGTGTCACGGCACTGAGGCAGCGAGCCAAGTGTCCTAGATACAGAGGAAATCGAGGGGAAAATTTAATCTCAAACCAAAACAAAAGCTCTCGGCTACTGAAAATCAAACAGAAAAATCCGCAGGAGCTGGGAATCTGAAATAGGAAGAGAAAATTAGTTTTGTTGACTTCATGAGATTTATTTACGGTAGAGCTAGATAATCTTTTGAAAAGTCGAGGAGGGCAGTGGAGGCAGGTTCTCTGGATACTTTCAAGAGAGAGCTAGATAGGGAGGGCTCTTAAAGATAGAGGAGTCAGGGGATATGGGGAGAAGGCAGGAACGGGGTACTGATTGGGGATGATCAGCCATGATCACATTGAATGGCGGTGCTGGCTCGAAGGGCCGAATGGTCTACTCCTGCACCTATTGTCTATTGTCTATTGATGGGCGAGGGGAGAAGAGGTGAGACTGGTCCTTGATTGTGCTGCCGAGGCAGCATGAACTGTAGATTGAGTCAATGGAAGGGAGGTTGGTTTGTGTGATGGACTGGGCTACACCATTAGCTTTGCGCAACTCTCAGCTGCCGAGGCACACAAAAGCTTTATTTGCCTGCTGTTCGGTCAAAGAAAAGACAATAGACAATAGACAATAGGTGCAGGAGGAGGCCATTCAGCCCTTCGAGCCAGCACTGCCTTTCAAAGAAAAGATGAAAAGGAGTACTGTGCCTAGTTTTGGCTTTTCTAACTCTAAAATAATGCAGTTGGATCTTTGCCCTCTCACCTTAAAGCTGTGTCCTGTAATCTATGTCATTTACCACCCTGGAAAATAAAGGTTCTGACTGTTGACCCTATCTATGCCTCTTATATTTTTATATAATCTCTCCTCAACCTCAGACGTTCCAGAGAAAACAATTCAAGTCTGTCCAACTTCATAGCTAAAGGGCCTGTCCCACCTTCACGACCTAATTCACAACCTCTGCCGAGTTTGCCCTTGACTCATACTCGCAGCATGGCTGTCACGAGGTCGTAGGAGGGTCGTCGGTAGGTCGTAGGTAGGTCATAGGAAGGTCATCGGTAGGTCGTAGGTAGGTCATAGGAAGGTCGTAGGTAGGTCATAGGAAGGTCGTAGGTAGGTCACAGGAAGGTCGTAGGTAGGTCGTAGGTAGGTCGTAAGTAGGTCATAGGAAGGTCGTAGGTAGGTCATAGGAAGGTCGTCGGTAGGTCGTAGGTAGGTCATAGGAAGGTCGTAGGTAGGTCGTAGGTAGGTCGTAGGAAGGTCGTCGGTAGGTCGTAGGTAGGTCATAGGAAGGTTGTAGGTAGGTCATAGGAAGGTCGTAGGAAGGTCATAGGTAGGTCGTAGCAAGCCTAGTGTCGTAGGTACTCGTGGCATCAAGTAGGTTGCGGCGTTTTTTCAACACGATGAAAAATGTCCACGAGTAAAAAATGTCGTGAATTCGGTCGTGAAAGTGGGACCGGCCCTTAATATCTCCCTTCTAATCCAGGCAGCATTCTGGTAACATCAATGGAGAACTAGGGTTGACTGGAGATAGACACAAAGTGCTGGAGTATCTCAGCGGGTCAGGCAACATTTCTGGAGAAAACGGATGGGTGACATTTCGGGTCCCGACCCAAAAGGCCATCCACACATTTTCTCCAGAGATGCTGCCTGACCCAGTGAGTTACTCCAGCACTTTGTGTCTATCCTCGGTGAAAACCAGCATCTGCAGTTCCGTTCTACACGCTGGGGCTGATTGGAAATGGTGTAGAGAGGGTGATTTCTTCATCGCAAGGGGAAACTCAATGACTATCATGGGAAGTGGGGCTTTTGTCTTTAGATTCAAAACTAAACTTGTGGCCGTGAGTTTCTTGTAAAAATCACCATCCATTATTCCCCCATTTATTCCATGTTTCCATTTATTTTCTTTGTTCCTGATCCCAGATGGGACTGGACCTGATTCACATCCGTCCACAAAAATGCTGGAGAAACTCAGCGGGTGCAGCAGCATCTATGGAGCGAAGGAAATAGGCAACGTTTCGTCCCGAAACCCTTCTTCAGACTTCAGTCGCATCCAGACTGCGCCAGTTCCTGGTAGTGGCTCATCATGTTGTCCATCCACCCAGCTATTCCTGCTTGACGTCTGCCTTTGTTGAGTTTAGAAACATAGAAACAAAATAGGTGCAGGAGGAGGCCATTCGGCCCTTCGTGCCAGCACCGCCATTCAAAGAAAAGATGAAAAGGAGTACTGTGCCCAGTTTTGGCTTTTCTAACTCTAAAAGATGCAGTTGGATCTTTGCCCTCTCATCTTAAAGCTGTGTCCTCTAATCTATGGCCTTTACCACCCTGAAAAATAAAGGTTCTGACTGTCGACCCTATCTATGCCTCTTATATTTTTACATAATCTCTCCTCAACCTCAGACGTTCCAGAGAAAACAATTCAAGTCTGTCCAACCTCATAGCTAAAGGGCCTGTCCCACCTTCACGACCAATTCACAACCTCTGCCGAGTTTGCCCTTGACTCACACTCGCTGCATGGTCGTCACGAGGTCGTAGGTAGGTTGTAGGTAGGTCGTGATGCTAGTCGTAGGTACTCGTGGCATCAAGTAGGTCGGGGCGTTTTTTCAACATGATGAAAAATGTCCACGAGTAAAAAAGGTTGTGAATTCGGTCGTGAAAGTGGGACAGGCCCTTAATAACTCACTTCTAATCCAGAAAGCATTCTGGCAACATCAATGGAGAAACTCAGCAGGTGAGGCACCAGGTGAGGAATTGGTCACCTATTCCATAGATGCTGCCTCACCCGCTGAGTTTCTCCAGCATTTTTTGTCTACCTTCGATTTCTCCAGCATCTGCAGTTCTTTCTTAAACAAACAGCTAACAATGGCCTGTTTCCTTTATCCACGTTAATTTTTTGCATATCTTTCATTCATTGTTCTTCATCTCTCCACATCACCGTCTATATCTCTCGTTTCCCTTATCCCTAGCCAGTCTCAACCCGAAACGTCACCCATTCCTTCTCTCCAGAGATGCTGCCTGTCCCGCTGAGTTACTCCGGCATTTTGCGTCTATCCTCTGTGACGGAGCTGTTCGGGGCCTTGCAACCTTCTCCAGACTCTCTTGGCAAATCGGCCCCATGTTTCAGTGAAGAAGAAGGCGAGAGCCTTGTATGAAGAAGCTGAGGGCGTTTGCTGGAGCCTTAAATAACCAGTGTTACTCAATGTAATTAAAGTTGCTGTACTGACAGGCACTGAATAGGCAGACAAATTGGCTAAATCCTGCCTTTATTTAACGTATGAATATTTTATGAAGGATTCATAAGCCTTTTATTGTAGTGTGACAACGCAGACAGATAATTACGTTCCTTGTAGCTACGTTGATCGCTGCTGGGATAAAGCTATGAAGACAACAGCAGAGACAGGGGCTGCAGTATCTCTCCTCGACTCAGCTCCGTATCATCAAACCGCAGGCCGCTAAAAGCCCTGTCCCACTGTACGAGTTCATTCCAAGACCTCTCCCGACTTTAAAAAAAAATCAAGCACGGAGAATGAACGCAGCGGGTACGTCGGAGCTCGGGGACGTCTCTTAGCGGCTCGTAACGCTAACGGCAGGTACTCGGGGAAGACTCGCTAACGGCAGGTAAGCACGGGGAAGACTCGTGAAGATTTTTCAAACTGTTGAAAAACGTCCACGAGAGCTCCGAGTACCGACGAGCGGCCATTACCGTAAATCTCCGAGTTCGAATCGGGGCAAACTCAGGGAGAACTCTTGGAATGAACTCGTACCGTGGGACAGGGCTATAACGCGGAGAACCAGCCTATTCTGTCCATCAGACGGGAGGCACAAGGAACTGTAGGTGCTGGTTTACAGAAAGAAAAAAAACACAAAGTGCTGGAGTAACTCAGCGAGTCAGGCAGCATCTCTGAAGGGTTTATTGCCTTATTTTTTTAAATAATTAAAAAAAAAATTAAATATATTTATTCAAATATTAAAATAATACATATAGTGCAGTAAAAACCAAAACAGCACCCACCACCATAATGCACAACAAACGATAACGAACATACGATAATCTTACACTCCTTGCCAAGGATGCGTTCTGTTGTACTTCATGGTCCGATATCTGTTACACTATTGTTATGACTGGAATATCACAACACATTCCATCCCCCGCGGTGCCCAGCGGTTCTGGAAATCCCTCCAGGGTGCCCGTGAACAGCGCGTAGTCCTTTGCTAGCACCATCCGGGCACGGACATAACCCCGGAAAAAGACTTCTTCCGTCTGGCGCCGTGACCCGCGGACGGCCAGCTTGGCCAGGCCCAGGAGCAGCAACCCAACCCAGGACATCTTCAGCCCCCTACCCTCGCTCCTACGCACAGGGTTGTCCACACAGCTGAGGATGGTGGGTGTGAAGTGCAGCCAGAAGGTGAGGAGCAGCCCCTTTAGATGTTGAAACAGGAGCGAGGAAGCCTTATTAGCAATTTACTGCTTTGGGACCCGCAATCTCATTGAGTGAGTGGGCGAGTGTGTGAGATGCAGTGTTGTGGGACATGCCACGTCTCCAGTTCCCGCTCCCAGTTGCGATGTTAAGTCCCCGCACTATATCTAGCTAATAATTTACCACAGTGCATGGATGAGCTGATTAGAATGGCTAATGCTCGTCAAGACTTAAGCAAACCGCAGCTCATTAGGTTGAAAGCCTAAGGATCGTCAGTCCCGGGAGTTAAACACGGCGTTCCACCGGCTGCAGGAGCTGCATTTGTATAGCAACTCTGTGGCAGTAAATTGTACCCCCCGGATATCAAACGAAACTAGCACGCGGGGAACATTTTCAGCTGGTTCACACGCGTTTACTGAGAGAGGAAGGTTTATAAAGGGGGAGATGAAAGGATGTCACAGAGTGATACTGTGGGGAAACAGGCCCAACTTGCCCACAACGACCAAGACCGTCCAACCAAGCCACGTTTTCGGGGGGACGTTTTTTTTCTCGTGATTTTGTCCGGATTAAATGAGGCGCCGGATCAGCAGTTGCTGGATAATCGGTGGCGGACCTGGAGTTTGTCAGCTAGAGGCAACCAGGGAGCGGTGATCAATTTCAAGCTCCTTCTCTATGTATACACAGCCCTCACCTACATCAAAAATCTGCTTACCCACCACACCACCTCCAGGTCCCTCAGATCGGCCGATTGGGGTTACCGAACATCCCGCGGTCCAGGTATAAGCTCAGGGGCGCCCGGGCCTTTGCGGTTGCAACGCCTAGACTGTACAACAGCCTCCCTCTTCTCATCAGAACTGCCCCCTCCATCGACATGTAAAAGAATATGTGATTCTGTTCCATTCTGATTGTAGTTTGTTTGTTTATCTTTTTGCACAAACTCCGCGAGCATTGCCACTTTTCATTTCACTGCACATCTCGTATGCAGGAAGATTGTTCCTGATGTTGGGGAAGTCCAGAACAAGGGGTCACAGTTTAAGGATAAGAGGGAAGTCTTTTAGGACCGAGATGAGAAAAACATTTTTCACACACAGAGAGTGGCGAATCTGTGGAATTCTCTGCCACAGAAGGTAGTTGAGGCCAGTTCATTGGCTATATTTAAGAGGGAGTTAGATGTGGCCCTTGTGGCTAAAGGAATCAGGGGGTATGGAGAGAAGGCAGGTACAGGATACTGAGTTGGATGATCAGCCATGATCATATTGAATGGCGGTGCAGGCTCGAAGGGACGAATGGCCTACTCCTGCACCTATTTTCTATGTTTCTATTCTTTTCCCTAAACTAGTCTGAAGAAGGGACTCGACCTGTAACATCACCCATTCCTTCTCTCCAGAGATGCTGCCTGTCCCGCTGAGTTACTCCAGCGTTTTGTGTCTATCTTGTGTTTTTATGACTGTTCACAACCAACTTCCCTCCTGGGATAAATAAAGTTCTACCATATCGTACCGTTGCGTACTGTATTGTAGTGCACCGCATTGTATCGTACCGTATTGTACCGAGAAGGCAGGTACAGGATACTGAGTTGGATGATCAGCCATGATCATATTGAATGGCGGGGCAGGCTCGAAGGGCCGAATGGCCTACTCCTGCACCTATTTTTTATGTTTCTATGTTTCTATGTGTATGTGACGAATAAACTTGACTTGACTTGACTCCTTTAAGTCTAGACTTAAAACCTATTTCTACTCACAGGCGTATCTTGAGGTCCTCTGAGGGAGGGCTGTATGTGTATATTTATGTATGTATTGTTAGATCTATGTACCACTGTATGTAGCATGTTAGTTCCTGCACTGATGTAAAGCACTTTGGTCAACGAGAGTTGTTTTTTGAATGTGCTATAGAAATAAAATGGACTTGAAGAGTCTGAAGAAGGGTTTCGGCCCGAAACGTCGCCTATGTCCTTCGCTCCATAGATGCTGCTGCACCCGCTGAGTTCCTCCAGCAATTTTGTGTACCTTTAATAAAATGGACTTGATGTGGACAAGTTCTCAGGCTGCGGAGAGGTTGCATCACTGGCCTACAGTCAGGCCTGCAGGAAAAGAGGAGAGAAAACGGTTAAACCAGAACAATTGGGTTTGAAGTTGAACGAATGGGCAACTTCCTGCTCTCCAAATGAACACATTTTCCCCTCTGTGATTAGTGAGCAGGATGATAGCTGAGCGGGTAGTTGTGGGATTAAAATGGTTTACATCATGGACCAAGCTGAGAGGATTATATCGCAGCCAAAATTAATGGAGGGTAAATTCATGACCCTGAATTTAAATGGGAGATTAATGCAGGTAAAACCTGGCAGCTTTAGTGTTTATTAAATTTAAGCTGCAAGCAGGTTGCATGCTAATCTGCAAAAATAAATTGGAAATGAGACGTAGTAATCTCCCACCCTGTCGGGGTTTTT